>NC_133118.1:28175116-28271348 GCF_022965805.1 Primulina eburnea
TTAATCAGTCATATCATATCTATAGATCTTATCACTAATCTTATCATATATGTAAATAATCTAGAACATCTTATTAGTCAAAAAGATAAAAATTCATATTTTAATATCACAATATTATTAACATAGAAATATTAATTAAGGAATAAAATATTTCTTTCGATGTCTCTCTTTTTTTCTTTCTGGACAAAACATACAAAAATTGTATTATTTTCCTCATATGCATTATCTCTATTTGTATAATAACCCCCTTGAGTTGTATAGATATCTTTTCCTGAATTCAAACTTGTTAGTTCAGTGTTGTCAAATAGGTGTGGTAACACGTAAATCAGAACACTCAGAAATTTCATTAAAATAACAAGATAACTAACCAAACAGGACTAAAAACTCCGAGATAAAACCATCGAAGAAAAATCAAACAAACTACGAAGTGTCTCCAACAGTATCTCCATCATGATCATCATTAAGAACAACATTAGACTCGTCCATTTTTGCATCGTCATCTTCTACTCCCTCTTTTTGTTCAGCAAAAGAATGGATTCTTACTTCCAACAACAACTCATACTCAGCCACTTGAGTTTATAAAATGCAATAACATCTCTTGCGATCTAAATTTTTTCTCGGCCAAAAATATATTTGGACTTGAATATAGGAGGTAGAGAGCATTACATACTCAGATGGTTTTTCCATAGAAAAAGATTTAGCTTCGGTTGGTTTGTTTACAGATGATTAAGCACTCATGTTGCCAACATTCTGGGCATAAGAGGTAGAAAACGGAAGATCTATTTTCATGTTTCCTATGAAATACATAGGTGATATTTTCAGTTGGCCACCTACATCAAAAAGTTCTTAATCTACATCCTTAACAAATCCTTGGGACTCTAAAATCCCATAGACCAAGGAGGGAAAAGAGAGCTTGGTGGATTTGAATCCTCCATCTGCAAACTGCAGAACTATTTTGAATACCATCATTCCAAAACTGGAAGTAGTACTACAAGTACCAATCAGGTAGAGAACTATTCCATGTGGTTTAACAACAACTGTAGTGTTGGTGGAGGGGGTCCAGTTTCTGATTGCGGTCTAGTGAAAAAAATAATTTCTCAAGGGAACATACTTTCTTGACGAACTTAAAGAGATGGCACATTATTTCTATTTGAAGGTTTTCTAGTAGGTTTTCCATTAGCATTTCTTCATTTACCCCACGACGTCAGCCCAATTGAAACGTTTTGCTTCTTGGACTTGCCTGCATGAAAAATACACCACACTCTAATCAACTCGATGCTGCTACTTGTTTCGATAGAAGGTTCACAAAGATGATCATAATTTAAAAATAAATGGGAAAATGAGATGATGAAAGCAATGTAACATGATAAATAAATATGTCACCGTTTTAGCTCTCCTAGCAGGCCGATGACTCATCCATTGCTCAACATCAATGGAAGTCGCTCAGATGATCTTACATGCAGCCAAGTGCCTGGGTCAATCCTGCATATTTCCAATCAACAGAGCAAAAATCATGAGGCCCACTTATAAGTGCAAGATTTGCACTTAATTTATATTAGAATCCATTTTGAATTATGCTTGTTTCGAACAGAATTATGCGTTTTGGTTTGTTTATGTTGTCATTTCAGGAATGGAGAAAATAGCGGACACGAACCCAAGTAAAGTCAAGAAAACATAGTGCCATGAATCCCTCGGACAGAACCTCGCGCGCGCCCGTGCGAGATCACGCGCAGCCGTGCGCGATGATATGCAAGAAGATCGACAGAAAGGTGCGCGCTGGCCGCGCCACTTCACGCGCAACCGCGCGCACATGTACATGGGCGGGAGACCAGAAGCGTGCGCGTGACTGCACGACATCTCGCGCACCCGCGCGCATGGAAGCAGCAGAAAACCCGAGAGGAACGCGCACCAATACAGGCGAGTGACCAGACACTTACGCGCGGCCGCACGACTTTATGCGCGACCGCACGCACACATGCACGGGCCAGCGAGCAGAAGCAGCCGCGCCAGAACTCGTGCAATCGCGCGCGCGGCGTCCAGAAAATCTATATAAAGCCGCATCCTAGGTCAGAAAAGAGAGATCTGTCATTTTGAGAAAGAACTCCACGAGAGATTCAGTCGTCCAGGGAGAAAAAGACACGAGGGAACAAAAACAAATACGAAGAACGACGGATCTGGGGACAGAGACGACACCTCGGATTTGTTATCTGATTCTTTCATCTTTATTTTCTATTGTGTCGATGTCTAAATATTCAAACATGTTTTACTTTTATTTAGAATTTGTCATGAACTAATTTTCTAGTCTTGAGAATGACGTAACTTTGTGGATACGATGATCTGACGTAGTTTTTTATTTAATTGAATTCCGTTTTTGTTTAATTGTGTTATCTGTATTCATTTCACTGCAATTTACTGGCCATAAATTGTTTGTTGTTTGATTAATTCTATAACTCGGGAGAGGGACTAGGATTATAGATCATTAGATACGCATCGTTGAATGTTTATAGCGTTCGGAAGGCGTATAACTTTAGCGAGGCTTAGGTAAGAACATCGTTTGTATTTATCAATTAAACTTAGATTTTATTAAGAATAATTGAATCGAAGTTTGATTGATACAATTTATTCGTCACTTGGGAAAGGGAGAATAAAATAATTAAGTGTTCTTGGCCATTAAATAATTGAAATTCATGAATGTAAATTTAACTATGAATAATTATCGTGGAAATTTGGTGAAATCATTTCTCTAGATATTTTCTCTCATTATTATTTCTCAACTCAGTGATTAGATTAATTCTTTGTTTTCAATTAGTTCGATT
This sequence comes from Primulina eburnea, assembly GCF_022965805.1. NCBI lineage: Eukaryota > Viridiplantae > Streptophyta > Magnoliopsida > Lamiales > Gesneriaceae > Primulina > Primulina eburnea. The sequence goes on from NC_133118.1 coordinate 28,177,933, forward strand.
AAACAAACAAAATCTCTTTGGATTTTTCTAAATAAAGTCTTGACTATTTTAATTAAAAGAACTGATATACATTTTTATACACACTCCTCGTGGGATCGACACTTGCACTCAAAATTACATTTTACTATAACTTGACGTCGTGCGCTTGCGAGCATTTAAGAAAACACGCTACACCCACCCCTATGATGCTCATGGTGAAATAAACTTCCCACAAGAAATGACTAAGAACCTGCCAGGGTACTAATTTTCATTGTTAACACAATAACATTATAATGTCAGTAGAATATTCAACTTTTCCAACAATACAAAAAAAAGAAATGTCAAAACTTATCATGTGTTTTACGAAACTATCAAAAAATAAAATGATTGTATGGCAATACTATGCTTGGAATCCCCAAAACAAAGAGTACATGTACCTCGTGATCACACTTTGTTCAGTGGTTCTAATAAATTCCATGATCGAAACTGCCTTGCTCGAAACAAGCAATTAGATGGCATTGTTCTTCCACAGCTGCCATGTCAAATTGCTCTTGAAATCCTCAGTCATTTCCATGTTTGCAATCAATGAACTCCATGCACCTTGTCATGTTTGTGTTGCGAAAAGCATCTCTAATGCATTGGTTCACTCTCTATTTTGTACTTCAGGTAGAAATCAACATCTACATTTTTTTTAAAACAAAAACTAGTTTTGCTACAAGAACATTCAGACGAAAATTTGAAGAATATGAAGAATGACGGAAAAAATACAAGTGATGCAGGACACAACCTGTAGACCAAAGAGATACCATCATGAGCCCACCAAATGGCTAGCCAACATATAAATGAGAAGATTCATGACAAAGTTTGCCAATGCAGACTCAAAAACAAATTCAGTAGGAGATTGATCAGTTAGCAAAGATAAAATTCTGTACACCCTTGGTACATATTGAACAAGCATGGATGCACATAAAAGATTTTTCGCGAAGTTGGCTCTAGATGATCCCATGGAATCTTATAGGATGAATAGTATGATGATCTACCGAAAGCAAATAACCCAATATCAAACATGTATGACACATTTGGACCATAAAATAAACTCGAGAAAAAGAACTAGATCATATGCTTAAAGTTGTGATATGAATTCATTAAAGACCCTCAACTCAAAAAATGTTACAAATCAGACAATCAGTGGTAAATACTAAATTTTGGCTACAAGTTTAGCATGTCTCAACAATCACAATATCATGACAAAAAAAATAAAAAACTTGTTAGAAGACAAATTCAGTAGAAGAGCAAGGAAAATGGACACTTGCCTATGGAAGGGGAAGTGCAACAAAGAAATCAATTATAAAATATCCAAAAATATAGTTCCCAGGGTCATCAACCAATTCTACAGCTTCCATAACTCTAGATTCAAGTGCAACATATGCCAACCTGCAAAATGAAGATGTATCTTCACTTGTAAAACATGTACATCAAAAGAGATAAGCAAGAGAAATAATTTTGTGAGTCTTCGCATGCTTTTGACAACAAAAAAAATACCCTACAACGAGATAAATGAAACTATTTTTATCAACCGTAGACAAAAATAATTTAGTTGGTTTAACAATGTAATGCCCAAGATTTTATATCGTATTAAATTACGATTATTAATTTTTAATCGAGACGATTATGAAAGGGCTAATCGAGACACAAATTAAAAGTTGTATGAGAAGTTGTTGGTGCGAGAGCCGAAGGTCTCGCGCATGTGCGCGAAGAGTAGGTGCGCATATGCGCGAGTAGGGCAGAAGCCATGGTGCGGAACAGAACATTAGGCGCACATGCGCGACTGTATGCGCGCACATGCGCGAGGGGTCCAGAGAGGTTGGCGCACATGCGCGACTTGGATTCGCGCACATGCGCGAGACAACCCGAGAGTTGGAAATTTTGAACAAAGGCCTCGCGCATATGCGCCAAGATGTGTCGCGCATATGCGCGAGGCCTCCGTGAAGCTACGCGCCGAGACAGAATGTCTCGTGCATATGCGCGAGACGTGTGCTACAAAGATTGAGACACTCGTCCTTGTGCATGTTACGTGTATATATATACATATATATATACATATATATATATATACATATATATATATACATATATATATAGATATACATATATATATACATATATATATATACATATATATATATATATATGTATATATATGTATATCTATATATATATGTATATATATATATATATAGTCTTTGTCAGAACTGCGAAGACTCTAGACTATATATATATATATATATATATATATATATATATATATATATATATATATATATATATATATAAGCTCATCGATACACCGTAAGTCTAGAGTCTTCGCAGTTCTGACAAAGACTATATATATATATATATATATATATATATATATATATATATATATATATATATATATATATATATATATAGTCTTTGTCAGAACTGCGAAGACTCTAGACTTACGGTGTATCGATGAGCTTAGATGTAGATCGACGTCTATTGTAGACATTCGATACAACATACCAAAGTCTAAATTAGATCGGGATCCCTAGGTTAGAATTAAGTTGAGATAAGAGAATAAGTTATTGACTTAAATACACATTCGTATTTGTTCATGTAGTCAGATTGGATACATGTTTTAATGATTATTTATGCTTTTATATATGTTTTATATGATTGCATTGATACATTGTTTATACTGGGATATTTATATCTCACCGGAGTTATGCGGCTGTTGTCTTGTTTGTATGTGTGCATGACAACAGGTGAGACAGATTCAGGGTCACAGAGGTGAAGAAAGATCGAGTTAGAGTGGTGATTTCGGACTGGGATATAGATAGGTTTCATTACTTGATTGTAGTAGTTGAACCCTAGTTTTGAAACTAGATGCATGTTATACATGATTTGTATTAGTATACTGGTTTGTATAATAGAGTGATTCCATTACCTTCCGCATTTTAAAAAAAAAAATTTAGACCATGTTTATTCTAATTGATTAAATTAGTCCCAATGACGATTAAGAAGATGATTAGCGTCCGGGTCACCACAAACAATATCATGTAATAAAATACAAGGCTCCTTAACGATACCGAGTACAGGTACCTGAAGGAGAATACGAATCATGTAAATGAAATCAGTTAGGCTCCTCAAGACCACAATGGTTGCTGTCATGAGCCAATTCAAAACAATGCACTTGTTACCTTGACAAAAGTATTGACACTTTAATTGGCTGTTTACTGTAGTCCTTATAGCACCTTTTACCCCACAATCATTGAATAATTATAACACGGAATTTGAATGATAACATAATCATTTGATTACAAGAACTGTTTTATCGTACAAGTAAACCTGACTATCAAAGTGATTATTGATCAGATAAGAAAAATGCAAAAAGATCTAAACATTGAACATATTATAAGGAGATTAGCTGGCATAAGAACTATATTTTGTTGGCATCATAAATTTCAATGTTTCTTGACTGCTTCTGGTGCACTTTAAGAGATAGTTGGCAGTTTAACAAGAAACGTTCTGAAAACTTGAATATGTGAAAATTTAAAGTGTGTGAGTAAATGACACAGTTTTTGTGGATATTCAGAGATAAAAATCCTATATTACCCTTTCTTCCACTAAAAAACTTGTCTTTACAACGTCTTATAACAACTCGCTTCATTTAGGACTTATCACATTACCTAAACTGAAATTTTTAACGATCACTTTACAAGGTTTGAATTTTAATAATCCTCATTTCACCAAACAACACAATACACAACAAAGGCCCAACGGTCAGCTTTGTAACAACTTGATTTGGTTGAGGTTGCACATATTGATCATTGAAGATCTGACGTGATATGATAAGCGTGTGCTTTTGTTGAGCTGACTGAAATGTAGACGGTTAAATGTGCTCAATTGATATGAAAATATGCCGACGGTAGGATTTTTCAATTTAGCGGCTATGAACACTTTTTTTTTCAAAATTTTGGTAGTTTTTACTTTGAATGGTCTACATATATATATATCTGAAAAGCTCCAATGATTGGATTTGTTTTTCAACGATCATTTGTACTGTTTTCCGATAATATGAACTAGTCATTTCAATCGCCGTATGTATCATTAAATGCTCTTTAATGTTCTGCTTGATTACACTTTAATCAATGCTATTCATAAATCAGATAAACCGTAGACCAATTAGATAATTTTCTCTCACTACGGGGATTGGTATGATATTTTGCATTTTTTTCTATTTTCAGCATTCGTTTGAGCGTCTTGAATTGCAATATCCTCCTTGAAATGCTCAAAATTGTCCATTTGTAGTGTGGTTGGAATGTGACGATTTGAACCTTTGCACTTCTTTAAATTTTTGGACATGTCGTACAACTAGAGTTTAACAAATTCAACAGTTTAACTTCTTGACATAACATTTTTAACTCTTGAACGACTTGAAATTCCTGATTTGATCAAGTGGTCTGAAAAACCTGTTATACAAACAAAATAGCGACTGAATCCTAAAGGAGCTTGACAGTGTTTATTTTGTCTATCACCAAAATTTAAAGGTAACAGAAATATTATAACAATTTATATATAAACTAAACTTTTAGGACTACAATTATGTATTTAATCACTTAAATCTGCAATAAATAATTTTTTTATATTATTAAATTGTTCACAAATTTAATAAGTAATATTATATAAACTAAAAATCAAATATAATTCTTTTACATTCAAAAAACTCATATTAAATCAATAAAAATTAACACATAATGTTTTTATGTAAATTTAATTGGATCAGTTTGGTTTAGTTTTTCTTAAAACTTGAACGAAACCAAAATTTTCAGTTTGATTGATTTAAACTCATTCCAACCGCAATTGACTGAAACTCGATCCATTTATTTTATTTTACAGCATTGTTCAGTTTTTAACTCGAGTCACCAGGTACAATAACCCGATTTCTCTCTATATAATACATATATGGCAAAAGGGTGAGGCGGTTTATTGCCCAATATTAATCTTTTAGATATGATAAAATATATCAAAGATTATAAATTCGACATGATTAGGTATCTTGTGAGATGGTATCATGAATCTTTATATGTGAGACAGGTCAGCCCTACCGATATTCACAATAAAAAATAATACTGTAACGTCCGAAAAACCAACATACGTAAACCACATGCATGCAAATTGTTTTATTTAATTGATTTTAAATGCTAGCATGATATTTATTATATGATTAAATGTATCATTGCATGATTAAATGATAATATGACATGATTACATGAAATTTAAAATTTTGCCTGAATATTCGATAATAGGCAGATGAAAGGAGACCAGAGACGACCAAGACACTAATATGTATTTTTCACTAAATAATGACAAGGCTTACTAATATGATTTTAAAATGATTTAATTTTCTTAAAAATGTTAGAGTTCGAATTATTTTACGAGCCGAGCTCGATTTTTCTCGAGAAGCCGGTTTAAGGCAAACAAGGAGTTTTAAAATATCAAAAATATTATTTTTGGGAAACTAATTTTATAAAATTTTATATTTTAATTAAATAAGAGTTATTGGGCATAATTTAATTAAATTAAGTAGGCCCAATTACCCTTAAACTTACAAGTCCCAAAACCAAAGCCCATTAACATATTGTTTAAATTTAATAATATGTTACCCCGGCTTTCAAAATCCCATAATTTTACTTTCAATCAGCCGAAATACACCTCACACACACTACAATAATTTCGATATTTTTGGGGAAGAAGAAGATTTGTTTTCTTCGTCATCCGGTCATCCAACATCACACCTTCTTAACATAAAAACTAATACTCTTATCATAAAAAGTAGTATTTTTTCATGGATGACCCAAATAAGATATTTGTATCACAAAATACGACCCGTGAGACCGTCTCAAACAATTTTTTGCCATTCAATATATAAGCGACACATCAACAATAAACACAATGATAAAAAAAAACGTTCTCCGAATATTCTTAAACTTGCTCAATGCTCCTTTTGTATTTGAAAACGCAATTTAGAAAATTGAAGTTTAATTAAAAAATGGTGGTTGATGGACATATGGCGTTATTACATAAATATAAATTAATTAAAAAGAGATAATAATTAATAATTAAATAATTAAAGCACAAAGAGTGAGACTCGAACAAGACGTGGCACGCGTGGCCTAATAGCCACGTTAGGCCCGTTAATAAATGGGCCTTAAAATATATGAAATGGGCCACGCCACCTTTTTTATAGGGCGGGCCCACTTACACGAGGACAGTTTCGACCACCTGCCCCGCACTACGTGTCACCTTTCAACTTCCACGAGAAACGGAGGATCCGCGGATTTGTATGTATACATGCACACGCAGCACATGTATTTTCTCCATAGTTCGATTCAATCATCTTCATATTTCTTCAATCTTTTCGAATTTTCGACCATAACCCGCAGTAAAGATTCGATAATCGCGCCCACAGTCGGCGTCCTAGGAGGAGTTTCTGGGAAAAAAATGGTGGTGACAACAACGATATCGAGCTCGGATGAACACATTCACTGCACCTTTGGTTCGAGATATGCACGCAGTTCTCTCCCCAGGTAAGGATATTATTTTGATCGAGGGTAACATTTGTTTCTACTTGTTTTGGGATGCTATACGATACGAGTGAGCTGAAGGGTTCGTGGGTTTTGCAGGTTCAAGATGCCGGCGGATTCGATGCCGAAGGATGTGGCGTACCAGATAGTGAACGACGAGTTGTTGCTCGATGGGAACCCTCGTCTGAATCTGGCCTCGTTCGTGACAACGTGGATGGAGGAGGAGTGCGATAAGCTGATCATGGGTTCCATCAATAAGAATTATGTCGACATGGATGAGTACCCTGTCACCACCGAACTTCAGGTCTCTCTATGTTTCTTTTTCTCCAGTCTCTTTGTGTATTTCATCTGAAATCCCATTCTTTACCAAGTATACTTGATAATTGCCTGGAAAGAACCTGTTTTATCTGGTGTTACTAGCAGTACTAATTGTTCTAGTTTCGTGAGGAATGGATTCGATGCGCAAAGATTTCATTTCCGGTGTCCATGAGTTATATGTTCTTCAATTTTTGGTATTGTTGTAAGTTGATTTACGATATTAATCCAGTTATTTTTATATATAATTTTTTATCGAAGTGTTAAAATGACAGAGAAATGAGAGATGTTTCATGGGAAAATGAAATGATCGATAGTTTGACAAAAAATTTAGGACAAAAACGTGATTTTCTCTATTCAATACTATCTTGTTTCAGAAATCTGGGGTTTTTTTTTTTAAATTTGATTTTGGAACATTCTGAAGAACTATTTGTGCCTATTAAGTTGGTGAATGATTTAATTGTGGATTTGGCAGAATCGGTGTGTAAATATGATAGCCCATCTCTTCAATGCACCTGTTGGTGAGAACGAAACAGCAATTGGTGTTGGCACGGTCGGATCATCGGAAGCTATAATGCTTGCAGGTCTTGCTTTTAAAAGGAAATGGCAAGCAAAGAGAAAGGCAGAGGGCAAGCCTTACGATAAGCCAAATATTGTCACCGGCGCTAATGTGCAGGTTTGTTTTGTCAGTTTCTTAGCCATTGGTGAGCTTCTGTTGATTTCCCACGGCTTAAGATTCCGATGCAATTTATGTTTCTTAGGTTTGTTGGGAGAAATTTGCAAGGTACTTTGAGGTAGAACTAAAAGAGGTGAAGCTAAGGGAAGGTTACTATGTAATGGATCCTGCTAAAGCAGTGGAAATGGTGGATGAGAATACTATTTGCGTTGCTGCCATTCTTGGTTCTACTCTGACAGGGGAGTATGAGGATGTCAAGCTCCTCAATGAACTTCTGACAGAAAAGAACAAGGAAACTGGATGGGACACCCCTATTCATGTTGATGCGGCTAGTGGAGGATTTATTGCCCCTTTTCTTCACCCTGAACTGGAATGGGATTTCCGTTTGCCGCTGGTGAAGAGTATCAATGTCAGCGGTCACAAGTATGGGCTCGTTTATGCGGGTATCGGGTGGGTAGTGTGGAGGAGTAAGGACGACTTGCCAGAGGAGCTTGTCTTCCATATCAACTACCTTGGATCGGACCAACCTACATTCACCTTAAATTTCTCGAAAGGTAATCCCCATTTTTTCGATTAAGTTTTTCTTGCCTGTTTGCTTAGTATCTATATCTCTCCACTCTTGTGGGGTAGTTGTTTACAAAGACAGTGTGCTCGTTTAACACTTGACTAGAAAGTTCTGTGAACTTGTAAAAGTACATATAATTCATGTCGTCTTGAAAAAATGCGGTATTTACCTGCATCATTTAATTTTTCAGGATCTTCCCAGATCATTGCACAGTATTATCAGTTCATAAGACTTGGATTTGAGGTATTTCCTAATTCCTATAACTGCACAAGAAACTGTGAATGCTTGAACTTACTTTACCTGTCAATACTGGGAATGACAATAGCATGGTGTGGGCTGTCGATTTATCTCATTTACTGCTACTGTTTTTGTGCTGAAGGGCTATAAAAGCGTCATGCAAAATTGCATGGAAAACGCAAGGCTACTTAAAGAGGGACTCGTCAAGACAGGGCAATTCGAGATCATATCGAAAGACGCTGGTGTTCCCTTGGTTGCATTTTCTCTCAAGGACAGCAGCAAGTTCACAGTTTTCCATATAGCCGAGGCCCTTAGGAAATTCGGGTGGATAGTTCCTGCTTACACCATGCCTGCTGATGCCGAGCACGTTGCTGTTCTTCGAGTAGTGATTCGAGAGGACTTCAGCCACAGCTTGGCACAGAGATTGGTCTCCGACTTCGAAAAAGTGATCAAGGAGTTGGATGAGCTGCCGCCCCGCGCCTCCGTCAAAACGGCACATGTAACCGTAGACAAAGCGAATGGGCCACAGGTGAAAAAGAACATTGTGGAGAGCCAGAGAGAAATCTGCAGCCACTGGAAGAAGATTGCAGACAAGAAAACTAGTAGTGTCTGCTAAGTATATGAGTGAGTTCTATATATTTGGAGTGTATATTTTTTAACGTGTGATTTCCCATTATATAATAATAATAATAATAATAATAATAATAATAATAATAATATATGATGATTGTACTAGAGTCGATAGTTATTTTTTTGCCTTTATTATATATGAAATACTCATTATTTTTAATCCGATTTTCCCAAAAAATTATATAATCCTCTGTATTTTTAAAATATATTTCTCTTAAAAAATTGTAAATTCAGGCAATATTATTGATATGATATATACTATATATTAACGATACAAAGTAGTTCTTTTATGATATAATCTCATAGATTTATTATCGTGAGATGTGTTCACCATATTCGTATTTAAAATGAAAATTAATATTTTTAGCATAAAATGTAATAATTTTTACATGAATCGGATCGGATTAGAGATCCGACAAACAAAATTAACACTTGACACTATCTCGCAGAAGTTTTTTTTTTTTTTTTGCACGCTAAATATTCATCGAAAGGGTTTAAATCAACGTGCTTCTACGGCCGGTTCCATATCATCGATTTTCGAAACGACATTAATTTTATATGATATGTTATCAAATTATCATTTTTCGATATCACGTTGATATAATGCCAAAGGACTAAAGGAGAAAACATAGAACATCTTTGTTGAATTATTGGATTGAATCTGTGCAAGTTAGAAAATAAAAAATAAAAAATTCAAGTCATTATATCAAAATTGTAGAAATTAGAAATTAAATCCATTGGGTGGCCACAAAATTCAAGAAGAAATGGAGTAAGCCCATATGTGTTGTCGGGCCATAGCCCAAAGAAAGTAATAATACAGAAAGCCCATTAAATCAGCCCAAGTAAAACCCCTTCATTTCCCGCCAACTCCATTCTCAGAACCAGAACTCCACAGATCGACAAATCCCGCCATTGTTTGATTCGGAAGAAACCACAGAGTTCGTAGAAGCAAAATGAACAGCGTATTGAGAAACAAATTGCAGAGGAAATTCAAGATGAGAGGTTATACCATCAAATTCGAAGCTTTATCCGAGTTTCAGCGTTTCCTTAGCCACTTTCCCGGTGCCGAAGACGAAGCACTCGATATCCTCCTTGAAGAGATTCACCACCGCCCCCGTAACAAATCAAATCTTTCGAATTTTGTAATTTTGTCTTCTTCTTTTTTGTATTTTTATGTCAGGGAGTAATATTGTGACGATTGTTTTTGGTTTAGTGAAATCTTCGATACTGGATAAGGAGCCTGTGCAAAAAGTAGTGAGTCTATTGCTGGAAGCGGATGCTGCGGAGGGTCTGACGGGTAGTGGTTGTGGATCAGCTGGACATACTTTGGGTATCCTCGATGCGTTTGATTTCCCGAAATTTCGATATGACCCAATCAAGAAATTATTTCATCAGTACGTTGAGCTAATCTTGTATGAATCCAGTAGTGTTGTTTTGATTGTGGTTTATAGCAAAGTTTCCTTAAAGCGAGAAGCTTTATGTAGGAGCTACTGATAGCATATGGTATTCTCAGGAAATGTGTTGGCTTTGTTGGTTCAAGTGAGAGTTCCGTTGTTTAGCATGAGGATTAGGTTATCTAATGGCCTGTTTTCTTGAAATAAGACCTGCAAGGGTGTGAAGAGACTTTGGAACATAATAAATACTGTACTAACATTGGCACTTTTGTTTTATTTTATTTGTTAATTAGTGTAACAACTTTCTGTTGTGGCTTGCATATTTTTGGTTATTATTGTAAATTGGCATTTTTTTTTTCCATTTCGTGTAGATATAGAGGGAAGCCTCCAATTCATGGTGATGCTTCAGCAAAGGCCACATTGTATAAGGATCGATTTCTCTTGCTGTTACAGAAGCTTTCTCGTGACCCCCATTTTTGCACTCCTGTTTTTGATAGCGGTATTTCTGATTATGGTAGCTGCCAGGTGCTTATTTTCTCCCACCACCAATGTGCAAATATTTGCTTATTATACTATGAACAAACACAATTGTTTATGACCGCGAGCTTTATCCATTTTTACTAGAAATTGTCTTCCCTTTCAGATATCTACGATTCAGTCTCTGGTTGGGCGGACAGGAAAGAAATGGGTGATGGGTTTGATATCACAACTTGAGGATGGTCATTTCTACTTGGAAGACTTAACTGCTGCTGTGGAAGTTGATATATCTGATGCAATATCCTTTGTTATCACAGACCACCATGCATCTGAAATCTGTGATCCATGTTTTAATGTGCCTATAATTTGATATCAGGACTTACCACATTCTAATTTCTACCATATTCGATTAATTTTCTGATTTTTATTGACTCCACGCTCTGTTTCACATAGCCGTCACTATCTCATTCTTAAATTCCTGAAACAAATTTAGCGCATGCTAAACTGAATAATTAAGAATAATACCGTAGTCATTGTTTAACTGTGCATAATGTTATGAGAATCCTTATGTCACGTGATGTGTGGGTGAGGTGTTGATTTCACATTTAACATATAAAACATGACTTCTTTCACTTTCTTTAATATGAACCACAGAGTAACAACAGGGTTCTTTTCAGAAAACACAATAGTCTTGGCAGAAGGCGAGATGCGCTTGGATGGTATCTTCAAGGTTTTTCTTGTTCTGTTTTTAGACGATTCGACTTGACAAGGACTGTAAAGTAGAACTTTGAACTTTATAGGTTGTGTTGATGGTTGTGTACAATGTGAGTGCTGAAGTAGGACTTTAATGAGAATGTAATGCTAGATGTGCCTGGAAATAAAGATACTTCTACTGGCCTTATCGATCATTTAATTTCTTTAGAACTATAACTGTATCTTAGGCCATTTTATTTCTCATCCATCTATTCATATTTTTGTTGTCAAATAGGTTTTTCGATGTTGGCAAGAGTGTTTTCTACTCAATTTGGTCATACTTGTGTTGCCAATTTTTTTTCAACTGCGAGCTACGTTGTTAGAAAACGGGGAATCCCAGCGATTTGCTACGAGTTTGAGTCATTATATATTGTCTTTTAAGATTTTGTTGGTGTAGGGAGTAATCATGAGATTCTGTATCTGAAATAGTCAAATAGCCACCAGTGGCTCCTTTGTCAGATCTTAAACATAGGTGAACAGTGAGAACATAAGAATATAGGAGAGGTGAAGAAATATGGACTGAGATTTGTTAGCAGCCTTGTTCTGAGCAGTGAGCTACAAACACATATGATCCTTATCCTAAACTTGGGGCGTTGAATTCAAGCAAAAATTTCCTTGTTGAATATGAGATTTAAAGTCTTGTTCAGATAAGCATAATTTACCTTTTGCAAATTATTGTGCAGGTAAAAACTTGTGGGTTTCCTCCACTAGAAGACAGAGAAAAGTCAGTTACAATGTTTTCAGGAATTGATTTTTTTGGTGCTGGTTCACTTACAAAAGAAGAAACTGTATCCTTCCACTCTTTTCGCTGCTGATTGAAAAATCATTTTGCTTCTCATGTTTACAAAATGGTAGCTCACATCCCTAACTCGTGCTACAGATAAGGCTGGCAGAGCTGGAAAAGGAGGCTGTGAATGACATGTTCGTTATACTTTCCGATGTTTGGCTGGACAATGAGGATGTAATCTTCTCTGACTGTTTTCTCTGATTATTCTATTTACTTTGTTGAATCCCTTTCTATTTGTTAATGTAATTACTAATTGCTTCATTGTCTTATCTTTGGAGAAGACCATGGAAAATCTTAAGACCATCTTCGGCGGTTATGAAAATGAACATGTTGTCCCATCGCTGTTTGTGTTCATGGGAAACTTCTGTTCTCGTCCATGTAACCTTTCTTTTAATTCATATTCAAACCTCAGGTGAGGAACTCTCTTTTATATCCTAATTGTTGTTACAGTTAGGTGGAGTGTGAGATTAATAAAAGATGGACATTTACAGATCACAGTTCGGGAAGCTAGGAAAAATGATCGCAGACCATCAGCGTTTAAAAGAACACAGTGGATTTCTTTTTATTCCTGGTCCTGATGATGTAGGTGGGTTGACTAATTAAATTAGGATTTTTCATGAAATGATTGCATACATATATGCATCATATCTGTAAGAAACACACTCTGCTGATTTTCAGGACCTTCTAATGTTCTGCCCAGATGTTCATTGCCTAAGTACATAACCGAGGAGCTTCAGAACTACATACCAAACGCTGCATTCTTGAGTAATCCTTGCAGGTTTTTATCTGATTACTTCCCAATATAACTTAGACGTTTGAGTCAAATTTGAGTAGAGCTTTCCACGTCATTTGATTATTGTTATTGCAATCTGAATACTTCCTGCCAAATCACATGATTACTGGGATACTCTTATGCTTTACTTCTCAGTTTCTTTTTCTTGTTTCTCCCAAACTGAGAATCAGGACCTTTTTGTTGAAACCAGGATCAAATTTTACACGCAAGAGATTGTCTTTTTTCGTCAAGATCTGCTTTATAGAATGCGCAGATCATGTCTGATGGCACCCTCAAATGAAGAAACGAGTGATCCTTTTGAGCATGTGAGTCTGATAACATTCATAACCCATTTTGGATGACGGCTCATCATTCATGTAATCCTAGAATATCAATTTACTGATCATTGTGTATTTTTCTGCAGCTTGTCGCTACCATTACACACCAAAGCCATCTCTGTCCTCTGCCTTTGAGCATACAGCCGATTATTTGGAATTTCGATTACTGTCTTCATCTCTACCCAACTCCACATACAGTAATATGCTTTTGTTGATAAATATATATAATGTTGAAAATGTAAACTGATCTATATCTGTTGAAGTTCGGGTTTTGTTTTGTTGAACAGATAGTATTGGGAGATAGAAGTGACCAAAAAGCATTCAATTACACAGGAATTACATGCTTTAATCCTGGTTCCTTCTCAAACGATAACACTTTTGCGGCTTATCGACCTTGCTCTCGAGAGGTTGAATTATCTGCGCTCTGACTACAATAATGGAAGATCTGGTCCGAAGTTCTGGATTTCACTCAATTGATGATATTCTGGTGTGCTTGCCTTGGGTTGGATTTTTTGTTGTACAGTTTAAAAATTTTGAACCTTTAATGTTAAAGCTCTTTTTTTTTTACTCATTCTTATTCAAATTCAATTTTCTTTTGGTCTCTCTCCATTTAATCCACATCAAATAATTTCACCAAGAACACACATACATACATACAGCCATGAAGACACATTTACCCACCTCATAACTTTACACGGCAACTCAATTATTCATGGCACAATTCATTCACCAGAGTTTAGAAAAAAAGTTGTTTAAGAAACAATTATTTCAAATAAAAATTAAATTTTATTATATGTAATAGACATGTATGTACTGATGTACACGACCCTACTTTATGCTAGTTTATTTAAAATGACACAACAATCTCATGAAAAGTTGTCTCATTCAGTCTCAGTTATATGGTGGTTTCTGGGGCTACCTTTTTTTTTTGTGATCAACTCCATTCAATAATAAGATAATATCACTATAAAGAATATCTTTTTTATTCAAAAAAAAAAACACCCTGAAAAAATTAATATCCTTTTTTATTACAACACAAACCGGAGGTTTAGAATTCGAGGAGCCAGCTAATCTAACAGGAGGTGAGACTACTGGGCTATAGGCCCGGTCTCGAAAATTTAGTATTCAAACACAAATAAAGTGAAGTAATATTACAGTGTCCGCACATAACCACAGTACAGGCGATATACAAGAGTATAGTACCCTAGACTTCTCATTTTAAATTGTCCTATTCCAGCAAAACAAGTGATCTTGATTACAGTTATTCATGGGAGATAACATTTTAAATTAATGTTAATTTGTTATCCCGTTGGTCCATCGTGACACCAAATAGTATAAAAATTAGAAAATAATAACCACAATATTGTCAATGATTTCATGCTCAATCATATTTGACGAAAAATGACAAATTTCATTCTGAGTACATGTTTTTCGATGTTTACGAAAATTGTCATAGACGACCAAAATCGAACTAAATGGACCAGATCATGGTTCATGCGAAGCATTGCCATGACAGACCAGCAGGACCGGTCTTACATGTTTAACTCATTTTGACAGCTCTAGCTAACATAACGCCTACTTCATATAGTAGTTTAACAAAAGTTGAAACACAAAATAATAAGTGAAATGCAATTAAAAGTTAGCTAAACGAAAAATGAAGGTTGGCATCCACCAGGCGAAACTCAGCCACTCCGGCTCACAGAATGCCTCACAGCACAATTTCAAAGATCACTTGTACAAATAAAGACTCAAAATAACACCAGACACTAATTTTTTTGAGCAATCTCTCGATAAATACAACAGATTTTTCTCTGAGATTTACCATGCTAATACAATTCCTAGATCACACATCATTTACAACAAGAGTGCAAGACTTTTCTTTCCACCAAAGAAGATGGAAAAATTAATCCAACCCATAAATACTGCTTGGCGGGCTACAACATTTGAGTCGTGATGAAGGAGAAGACAAGTTGGCTGTGGGATAAAGGAAGATCAACAAGCAGTTAAAAAAATCAAACCTAATGATTGAGCAGGCACTTGAAATTTACAACCCCGTTGATTCAATGAGCAAGCCGGGTGGTAGAGGGAGATTTACTCCAATCCTGTGAATGGACACGCACTCAAAGGCGACCTTCATAGGTGATAATGCATCCCAGAAATTCATTTTGTTAAGAAGATATTGGTTCATATGGATATTGTAACCATGGATGTTTCAACGCCTCCATTGCAGAAGGCCGCTTCTTTGGGTTTGTTTCAAGCAGATGAGCAACAAAGTCGATGAAGCCTTGATCTCCCATTGGCAACCGATGTCTCAAGGATGACTTTTTGGGTATCAAATACTCTAGTTTGTTAGTGTCCTGAAAATGATTAAAGCGATTAAATGATGAATGAGTACAACAGCAATACAAATCATTCATGCATTCATCAATACATACTTTGGGAACCCTAAAATACGCATCCTTTCCAACTCTGTTCGTCAGTTTATTAGCATACGATAACAAGTTTTGTGTGCGCGTGAAATATAATGACATGGCGTAAAGTGAGTTTACCTGGTTTCTTTCATAAAGCATGTGATTTTTTGTGAAATATTTGAATGTATCTCGTCCCTTTGCAAGCAACTCTTGGTCGAACGGGCCTATGATTCCAATTACTCGAGCAAGTAGAGTGCCAGCAGAATCATTTTGAAAAAGCACCTACATGAATAAAATTATAACTCTATTTTAGAGTTCCAAAGAAGAAATGTCAAAATCATAATAATAAAATAATAACAGCAAAATCATGGAAGTGTTCTAATAGCGAGATACTTGATAGCAGACACGAAATGAAGCAGTACGCAAATGGATGAATTTATACACATGAAGGCAATTTAGAGCCTATTAGGTTTCCCAACTTTCAGCCTAAGACAAGCCTGCCTTGAACTAAGATTCCGAATAGTACAACTAAAACAATAACTGAAGGAAATCAGAAACTAGTTAAAGCAACAAGAATTTTCCTATTACAAGGGTAAGATCGCAAGATTTCAAAATGTATTCCAAATACAAATAGTGTCAAAATCAAGAAAAGACAAATAAGCATAAACCTAGATCTAAGAAAAGAAATAACAAGATTCATAGTTTAGCACGGGAAAAGAAAGCTGGAAATTACCAAGTTGATCGCACATTAAAAATGAACTAAGAATAGAAAAGCTTACATTTCCTGTGCAAAGTTCAGCCAAGATACAACCAAGGGACCAAATATCAATCTTTTTATCATATGGAAGCCCCAAAATGACCTCCGGAGCACGGTAGGACCTAGATTGAACATAAGAACAAAGGTGATCTGTCTCAAAACAACTACTTCCAAGATCAATAACCTTCACCTCACATCTACTGTAACTTTTAACCAATATATTCTCAGGCTTCAGGTCACAATGTATGAGGCCAAGACTGTGCAAGAATTGAAGTGCTTCCAAGCATTGAATAGTTATTGACTGCACAAATCCAGGCTGTAAAAGTTAGAGAGGAATACATAAAAAAGATACGAGAACATAAGTGTCACACAAACCTGCAGTCTTGGCATTGTAAAGTAGACTTCTCCTCCAGATTCTCTGTTGAATTTGTGAAACTCATACAGGTTTGCTTTAAGCAGTTCACATACAATCAATAAATGCTCCTGCATATAGAACAATGATCAATAAAAGCTAGATGAGCATACAAAACATAAATAGCATTCATTAAACCACGAATAATTACATTCATACAATTACAGACATGCAAAACATGAATAATTACAAACGTACAATTACAAACATGAATAATTACACACATACAAAACAGAAACACACTTTATTGGCAGCACAGACATGTATTAGGTGTATACATAGGCATATGATACTCTGTTTACTCATCAAGAAGATAGGCTTTTATGTATTGTAACCAAATATACTAAACATGCCGCTTAAAGTTGTTTAGAAATAATAAGCTATATATTAAACTGTTTGTCATATTTTGATTATCATCTATGTGTTGAGCTGCTGAAGACAACCCTGTCAGCCCCTAATTCAAAATCATTTCTCTATTGTTAATGGCATTTATAAAACAATGAAGCAGGCACTCTGAAGCCTGCAGTGGCCTCATCGATGCAGTTGCACGTCTTGTTTCAGCTAATCCTATTTTAGCCCATTTCTAGAGTAGTTCATACCAGATATGACATTGCTTGTTGTGTGTAAAAAATCTGGTTTTATGGTTGCATAGTTTCTAGAAGCACAAGGCAACCTAAGGTTCACAAGTATCCTAGAGCCTAGGAGCAAGGCACAAAGCAAGGAAAGCGCTTTCTTGAAGCGAAGCACCCTATATAACAATCTGCTAGAATCTAAACATGTATTTACAAGAACAACAAAACAAAATACATTATTATATAAGTTCATTATACTGCATTCATCGTGGATTTACTATCTCCACACCGGAGTTGTGCTTATAAATGGCTTTGAGCCCTTAAAGTGCTCGCCAACACTTGGGCTTTATGGTTAAGATGCCCGCTTTGTTAAAGGACTGTACCTTACCCTGTGTCGAGGTGCAAAGGCAGAGCCTCAAAGAGCCTTGCAATGAGTCTTAGTCTAGATGCACGCCTTGTGGTCTTTTAATAATATGTTATGTTGATCTGAGGCTATTTGACAATCAAATGGGGTTATGGTTGAGTATAACAGCTGTAAGGACGGTAAAGCGACATGTGCTTATTGCACTTGTCACAACAAGCCACTTCTATCAAGTTCATGTTAAAACTAGATGAGTGTGCTCGAGAAGAGAAAAAAATTAGGAAAAAAATTCGATTGCATGTACTACTCTTTCGCTCGTATTAATGCCAACCAAGGGCTATTTTGGCTAATTATGCATGGTTGTACCAATGCCACACAAAATACGTGTTCTGCCAAGCACGACATAACCTTTCTACGTGAATATTTTGGACATTTACATCTTGCAGTGAGAAATAATTACTTTGAAATCAAGAAGGCTAGAGAAAATAAGGAAATCTAGCCACGCCATGGGGTAACAGACAGAGAAAGTATGTTCAAAACTCAAATCTTAGATCCAAGCTCTAAAAATTAACAGTTATGGATACTTGGTAAAAAAAACTATTAAAGAATAACATATTGACAATTCAAGACTTAAAAAGTGTTGTGTTCGCCAAAGAGATGAAGGAAATGCTAACTTACTCGATAATAGAAATAGTCATACAACCGAAGAAGATGATACTTGTCAGCAGGATCATGTTTGTTCACATACTTGAGAAGCTTGATTTCATCCAGGCTCTGATCGAAAAAATCCTTGTTGTTCTTTATGATCTTGACACAAACATCCATGCCTGTGTGAAGGTCATGTGCCTGAATGGCTTTGCTGAATGCAGCTGATCCAAGATACTCGGTAACATGATAGCGCCCAGCGATGACGGAATTTAAAACAACATTAAAGTTTTTGTCCTCCTCAAAGCCAGTTCTGAACAAAAAGCAGAACAAATAAGGAAACACATTCCAAAAATTATGGATGTAAAAATGAGAGACTTGAATAAGTGGAATTCCACCATTAGACGGAGTAAAGAGATGAATACAATCATAGTGGAAACTAAATTCCTACAAAGATTAAAAGGCAAAGTGCAAGGATGCCATTTAACAGAAGAAAGCTACTTAAATCGAATATCTAACAAGCTACAATTTGCAGCATGATCAACTAGGCTAATTAGGACATAGAAATGTGTGCAGTTCCTGGTGATAAACATAAGCTGTACTCGATCTTGTGGTACATTTTCAGAGTTATTAACTTTGTAGACTGTTGATAATTATGCTACATTTGCACAACACTTCGTTCAAAACCAGCGCTGCATATATTCCCGGTTCCCCCAATCATAAACAGTCATAAAGCTACGTTGTCTAGAAAGTAGAAACAAGGTTAAATATAGTCAACAGTGTGCTTCACACTCAACTCATGATACATTGCGCCACCATACCAGAGATTGAAACCAATTTCCCAGTTTTTTATGAAATTGCTAAACTAAAACTAGACACGAAGCTTATGAATAAACATTACTGTGTCAATGTTTGATGTAACCTGTGATATAATCATCAGAAACTAAAAAGTTATAAAGCTATTGAACTGCTATTTAATTTTCAGTTTACAACACTCTTTAGGGGGTGCAAAGACTAGCATAGCAAACTGCGGTAAGAGTTCGTATACAAACCTTAATTCTAAATAAAGAAGACTATTGATCATATTATACGATCAACAGTAAAAAAAGTTTGCATGCCTGTTTTTCCTGTGAACAATCTTCAAATTGAAGGTTTCAAACTCCTCCTCTTGCGCTTTGATCTGCTTCACTTGATCTTGCACAGCAGCAGCTTCCTCATCCTCCAACAATGCCGAAGGATCTTCTTCTCTTCCATCTTCTATGAAATCATCCTTTTCTTTCTTGGCAAGTTCATTTTCAATATAACCATACTTTGAAAGAGAAGGACTAGAATTTGCTGATTCCCCAGTATACGAATTTGTTTCATCCTTTGAACTCTTACACGGAGAAGTGTCGCGGCTTTTGCGTCTTCTTGATAAAAGTATGTCACCATTAGCCATTACAGACTCTCTACCCACATCATTGGCTGCAGTGTCCTTGTTTGACAACAAAGATTTACCAGAGCTTGCTTGCACCAACTTCCCATCTCTAGGAGGAGGAAAAGAAAAGCCCCCATCCATGTGGATTTTTGCCTGTATACATGCATTCCTGTCATCAGACTTAACATAATCGTCAGAACTATCTTTCATTGTTCTATGCATCTGTTTCTTGAATCCTTCACCAGTGTTCTTATCTGATTCGTGCAGTGAGTGTCTAGATCCATTGAAACCACCACTGTGATCGTGAAAGTACTCTATGTCCCCTTCACTACTACCTCCAACCAAACTGTCCCGCACTTCACTGCCTATGTCTGCAGCATCACTGTTGACTCCAACACCAATAGACCTGACTGAACCATGTTGATCATCATCCAAGCAGACATCATCTAGATTTGTCCTTCCACAATCATTCATGACCTTTCCATCTCTTAGCATTCTTAGTTCATTATTCTGAGCTACAAAGCCCTGCCAGACAGGCTCTGAGCGCATTAAACTTAGCTCCACCTCATCCATCAACTGCCCATCATATCGACCAATCAAGCCATTCTCATTATTTTTGTGGTACATCTCCTTCTTTGTCAAACCAAGAGGATCATCAGACGATATAGCTGGATCGACATTTTTTGAAAGGGAATACTGCTCTCCAGAGAAGTAAGAATCCTCATCAGCAAATGACTGATCATCTTCATCATCCTTCGCCTGCTCCCTTTCTTGAAGGTCCAGAACACTTCCCTGACCTGCAGCCTTTTCGTTGTCGCTCGGGTAATCAATTTCATGAGCCAGAAACCAGGCCTCATCTTCAATAGGTTGCCTCATATAGCCATCGTCGTCGTCGTCTTCATACTCATCAGAGTCCCAGTACTCGTTAGGATAGTCAATGCATTCATTCAATCCATCACCAATAGTGGCAAAACCAGAAACAAGGTCAGAAGCATCCTCAGTAATGCCTTGACTCACAGAGAGCCAACTCCCTCCTGTCCTTTTCCCTATAAAACAATACAAGACATTCATATCAAGGTCTCTTGGTTTCATGGAAGAGACAGAAAGAAATGCATTATCAATGATAATAAGGTGGGATTGTGGGAATGGAAAGAGTGTTGAACAGTTCTAATTATAAATTGATTTGGGGAGCAAAAATTGAAAAGGAGAAGGAGAGAAGGGCCTTTCAACAAGGGTAGACAACAGTGCACTCATGAGGAAATTACCTAATTTAGAATGCTCAACATCTACTTATACAAGTTCTCCCTCTCCAGATATAGTAGAGAGCTCGTTCCTAACCATAAGAAAGCGTGTCTCACAACAAGTAGCATCAAGATTGTGATCAAGAAATTTTTGGTGTGCATTGTTCAAAACAGACAAATCTTAATTCTTACACAATTTGACATATTGAAAGTTCTTGGACTGACCTATTGGGGTGCATTTTTTAAATGAGCAAGTGATATACAAGTACACATCACAGATTCAGCACATTCAAAAAGTCTTCAATCCAATAATAAGTTCAGAAATGGCTAACCCCGCTTCTGATACAGGGGTGAATTACACGACAATACTTTTCATTTGTTTGCATTTAAGTTAATGGGGTAAATGATGGGCAGGATTGAAAAACTCATAGCGTGTGCTATCAGTAACAACGAGAAGAGAAAATACTTCACTAAATATTGAAGTTTTCAGTGTATACCTGAAGGATTGACATCTTGGCCTAGAGGCACATCAAGAAATGATCCTATGAGATAAGCGTTTCCGGCATTTAAAATCTTTGCATCACTATCATCACGCTCATACTTCTCCTCCCAATGAATATTGAAAGACTTGTCTTCTGACTTAAGTCTTACTGGTGCCAGCCTTGGCAACTCTTCCTTCCGGTTCTCGGATGCAAGACAAAATTCTAATTCATCAAAAAATTTTGGCTCACCCTGAGTCTTCCCAAAGTACAGAGCTCTTCCCACCTCATCCCCTTGCTCCTTTATAGCTGTTCTGGAGTCGTTCGGTTCTACTTTCCTTTTCTCCTCCTTTTTATCAACAATGGAGATGGGACAATCATAACTAGTTGAAGTACCTTCCCTGGAGAAGGGAAAAACAGTTTTGACGGGAAAAGGCAGATGAACAGATACATCACTTTTGGACCAGGACTTATCCACAATGTCATTTTTAGAGCTTGTACCGCTAGGCTCTCTTTGTTGATCGACTTCCTTGAGTTCACTTTTCTCACTCCTCTTGTGCCTCGTTTCTACAATGGAATCACTAACACTACCAGGCCAAGACATTCCCTTCTCAGTAGCAAAGCAATTTTCCCCAGATTTGGAATTAACACTACAAATCTCAGGACCCTCAGCTGAGTTTAGCAATGCCTTCCCAGTAACCTGAAATCCCAGAAAATTATTTTCATTGGCACTGTCACCTTCATTTTGACATGAAGGCAATGGACCGTTGTTTGTCCTATAATTCCAAGAATACAAATCAAGCACGGCATCATCAGCATTTTTGGAGAAGGTAAAATTCTTATCACCGATTCCAACAAACTCACTGGCCTTACTCCGTTCCCCAACACTGCCACAACTTTTCCACTTGACCTCAGACGCATTTTTCCTTGTTCCACACTCAACCTCTTTCACAATTATCTCGTCAGAAGCCTCAGCACTACTCAAAATCTTCGAATCATCCAAACCTTCTCCACCATGTCGATAACTTAACGCCTTCCGATCCTCTTCAACTACTTTTGCTGCATTCGCTTCTTCTCCTGAACTACCAGCTGACTCATTATCATTAAGAGTAAGTTTCTGAAGAATCCCGTTTAAATCGGGTCTAGTTACTCAACTCACTGCGTAAAGCAGCCTCTGCCTTTCCAAATTTGTTCCTTCGCAGAAATTCTAGTATCCCATCAATGGGATTAGAATCAGCCATTTATACAAACACAATTAGCTCAATCCAACCACCACTTACAAGAGATACCACTCACTTAACCCTGGAAATTTAAAACCAAAAGAAAGGAAATTTAATATGTTAACCAGATTTAAACTACTTTTCAAACCCATAATCAAAGGTTACACCCACAAATGAGAAATTCAATCGAGAAAGGTTACACCCACAAATGAGAAATTCAATCGAGTAAACTTTCTTTAACTTCAACACTCTAATTAAAAGAAACCCGCATTACCCACTATAACAGATACCATGATAAAGAAAAAAATCAAACTACAAGTATCAAAATACTGAAACAAGAGCTAAGGAAAAGATGTAGAAACGGCATTTCATGGGACCTAACACAGAAAAGTAGATTTACATTAACCAACACTAGAGGAAAAAAACCCTTTTCTTTGGGATTCAACATAAAAACCAAACGGAGATTTAATTGAGATCTGCACTTTAACGAACCCTAATAAGCACTAATAATTCTTCATAATATACAAACGAACTATAAACGCTAAACGATAGCCACAACAAATCAAAAGGGTAAGAAAACATGAAACGCAACAATACGATAAGAGTAATCTTGGAGCAAAAACGAAGCTTACAGATCGAAGAATATTCTTCCCGAGAAGCCAAACACGGTGCTATTGAATCCATTCGCCCAACCTGAAGAATTGGTCTGACAAAACATCGATCACTTGTTCACTTTTCCAAATGCAAACAATAGTAGAATAAGTTCCTGAAAAAAGAGAAGAATTTATTCACTTTTTCTCCCTTTTTCTTTCAATCTTGGACATTTAATTTGAATGTTTGATGGGGTTTGGCTCATGTTTTGGTATGAAGTTGGGCATTTCTGAATTGGGTTTGTGACAAAGAGGAACCCTTGTTTGGTCTGAATTTAATTGTTTAAGATTTTTTTTTTTTTGGCCTACAAAAATTTGTGGGGGTTTGGATGCAAACAAAATCTGTACTATAAATTCCAAAAACAAAATTTAATATTATTATCAAATTTAATATGATACTTAATTGATATAAAATAAGAGAATGAATTATCATATAAATCAAATTATTTATTTAATAAATATTGAATTAACTTATCCAAAAATTTGAATAAAACATATAAATTCAAGGAAAATGTAGTTTTGATATGTATGTTTGCCTCTTTGCTGATATCAGTCTTCTATGTTATTAAATTTGACAAAAACCTGTGTGAGACGGTTTCTATGAGACGGATATCTTATTATGGTCATCCAAGAAAAAATATTACTTTTTATGCTAAGAGTTTTATTTTTTATTGTGAATATCGGTATGGTTGATCCGTCTTACAGATAAAGATTTGTGAGACCGTCTCACAAGAGATCTACTCATTAAATTTTAATTTTTTTTATAATATTTGATTTTAATTTTTTGTAATTTTATTATTTTTTCATATCATACTGATTTATGTAATGTCATATTATCACTAGTACTAAAAAATAATCGTAAAGAGACAAAAATAGATTGATTCTTTACTCCTATGCTACTTGATCCAATCTAGATCAAGCATTGGCCAACGGTGAGATGTTACAAGTTAAGAATAAATGAGTTAAAACGAATAGAATCTATGGTACAACTAGTTTGATATTCCACATGCTAGCCTTACATGGGACTCTTTATATTTAGTATATGATTTTAATCAACTCAAATAAAAAAAGAAAAAAAAAACCAATGGTTTATTAATATTTCATTTTTTTATGCAAAACTACAAAAAAACGCGACCGTTTTTATTTTATTATAAAAAAATATTTACAACTGCATAACGTCCATCGTTTTTCTTTCTTGACGCTTTTGAATGTTCCTCATAATTTTATCATTGAGGGTTTTCTAATGTTTAACCACAAAGTAGTATATGATATAATGTTTCACATTGATTAAAAATGAAAAGTTTAAAATAGTTTAAAAGATATTACAATGGAATCTTATATTAATTTGAGTAATCATTTTTGTAAAAAGAAGACGAATACGAAATAGTCCAATAAAAAGACTCATTTTACAATCGCGCATATTAATTTGAGTAATCATTTTTGTAAAAAGAAGACGAATACGAAATAGTCCAATAAAAAGACTCATTTTACAATCGCGCAGATAAAACATGGATATGAAATGTGACAATATATGTATTCCTTGCATGATATGGATACAAGTGCATGAAAACAAGTTGTGCTAAAAGAATTCAAGTATCCACATTGTTTGTCATGAAAGATAACTAACATTCAATGTAACACCTCAAATTTGATGAATATTTCTATCGTATCAAGACGAGTCATTACAACATGTTTATGTCTTAACTCACACACATCCTAATAAACTTCCTATGGAGTCACCCATTACAGAATCCTCCCAAGCCAAGCACGATTAACTTTGGTCACTTCTCAACTGCGCAGTCTCATACCTGAACAGCTTTGGAATATCTCATTCCGATATGAAATCAGTTCATTTATGTTCTCTTCGCCTAGAACTCCGTTAGGAGCCGCTCATTGTCTGTGCAACCTCATGATACTGACGATCACCCACGCCTTCTTTCGGCTCTGTTGTCACACTCAACATCCTCACTTCAGAATCTTGATCAAATGCGGGCTTGAGATCTAGCCTCAATCTGATAAATATTTCTAACAAATATATACATATTTAATAATAAATTTGAATAATTTCAACTTAATTTGTGTAAATTTACAAAATTCTTTAGTCCTCAAAATTTTAATATAATACTTTAATCACTAAATTTTTCCTTAAAAAGACTTAGAAATTAGACCATATCATAAATTTTTTACTATAAAGTTAACGACAGAAACTAATATAATCGTATTATATCTTTTAAGTTTAGGAACTAAAATCTAGAATAATTACACCAGGTCAGCGAATCATTTTACATGAATTGTTATGTTAGTTTTTTTAATAAAAAATTTAATTTTACATAGTACATTACATAAGTAATTTCTAATGATAAATAATTTAAAATCTTGCTCTGTGTTATTTTTCTAAAATAAAGTTAATTTCTATAAAAACTATTACAAATTTTTGTATATACAATGTACAATAATAAAATATTAATTTTTAGCTTGTCATATTTCAATGTAACATTTTTATGGACTCTCAACTTAAAAAACAATGTGATATATATGAGAAATTCTCGTGCTAACGTAATAACCTACAAACTATATTAACCGAACCTATTACCACTAGTCAAGTACTCATACATACTCCGTCAATTCGAATACCTCATTGAGAAAAATAATATGATACGTTGTCTTGATCAAGGTGCTTTTCAAAGCTTTATTCGCAGAACGATTTTTTCGGATAAAACTAGCTAACAATCCACATACCTGCTCCTTATAAATCCAGTCCTGCAGATTTATCGTATCGGTTAAGTGTTCGGACTCGGCTTCGAATATGGCATGAGAGCTTCATCGATCTGATATTTCTCAGTTTAGTCCGGCCATGGCTTTTCATGCAAAGCAGGCACTCATGGTTAGCTCCATATATACTTGTAGGAGTAGTGCCGAATAACCACATTGGATATATAATTAAAAAATTTGATAATTACGACAAGCAAATGGACTTAAATGTGAGACGAAAGTACGAGGATGTTCTTTCCAATGAATTGCCATCAGTACGTATAGGATGTAATTAGCTACATTTCTGTATTTACGGATACTTCTAAAGCATTAAGTGAAATTTTCTTTTCTTTGTAATTAATACTCACCAGGAGATGGCGATAGTAATAATGCAAGGCCCCATGAATAGATTCAAGTTGGTGGAATATGTGGATGATTTTCTGTAGGCGGAGTTTCCCATAACACAGGGTGGTCAGTTTTTTTTTTTTTTTTCCGAAAAAAAAATCAACTTGAATATCTATATGTTAAATTTTATCAAATTTATAAAAATATTAAATTATCTTAGTAATGGTTAAGTAATTGTAGATTTCTTAAAATTATATACCTAAAAGAGCCAACATATGATATTTATCTGACTTATAGAAAGCCTACAATAGAGTGCCTAGAGAATCAATTTGGTGGGTGCTTAAAAGGAAGCGTACGCCCCAATGCTATGTATGAAGGTGTCGCAACTAATGTAAGTTTATTGGAGGGATGTCATGTGAATTTCATGTAGCAATATGACTTGATCAAAGATCGGATTGAAGCCCTTACATCTTTGGTTTGGTTTTGGATGAGTTGACAAGACGTATTCATGATGAAGTATCTTGGTGTATGTTGTTTACAGATTATATTGTTCTGATAAACAAAACTGAAGAAGACATAAATAAAAAAATTAGATAGATTGCGTGAAACTCTTGAGAGGAAAAAGTTTTAGAATAGTCAATCAAAAATAAAATAATTTTTTTGTAACTTTGGTACTAAATCTAGATGAATGTATAGCCCAATTGAGATTGAAGATCGAAAAGTCTCATATTGTGAAGTTTTTCGTAATTTAGGATCTATTATCTAAAAGACCGGAGACATAAGATAGGATATGTTATGCCCCAGGGACGGGGTTGGTCGACACCGGCGTTGTTCTCAAATTTACATTCGAAAAAAACAAGCCTCAGAAGTACAAAAATTCAGAAACCAGTATTTTTATTCATAATACTGAATGTTTCTTTGTCTGTTACAAACTCAAATAACAAATGTTTTACAGCGGAAATGTAAAACCAGACATAACAATGTTTAACAGATACATCGGAAAACATGAATTAGAACTGAAACTAACAGTCTTCTTCACCAGCCCCAGAACTGAGTCTTCTCTTCTTCATCTAACTTTTCTTCTTCATTCTTATCTGAGATGGATTTGGTGGGTGAGTGATATGGTTGTCACTCAATAAGTGGGGGCGAGAATAACTCTCAGTTTTCAAAATCATTTTTCAACAGAAACAATAATACAAATAATATACAGAAACTCTTAATTTCAGAACAGGAATCAGTATTCAGGAATAACAGGTTTCAAAACATAAAATTTTTAACAAGTAAGCACTAAGCACGTTTGTGAATTTCATGACTAAACTGCTATCAGTCTCCTGTATGTTCTCTCCTCTAAGAGGTGAGGCCAGTAATCAGGAATAAGGAATGTTTCAGAATATATATTTCTACCATTAGCTCACTAGGTTTCAGTACTTCAAAAATCAGATATTAGAAATAAAAAAAATACATATGCTTTGCTTCAAAATAGAGATTATCAAACTGATTTCAAGATATCTATACATAAGCTCACTTACTGCTCGCAAAAGGCACTCTCTTAGCTCGAATTTCAAGTGATAATTTAAGATTTGTGTTACACCAATTCAGAGATTTGAGGGTGTTATTTATAGGTAACATTCTGACTTTTAGCCTCTCAATTAATGGTCATAATCTGCCATTAACAACCTTTATTCGATGTTAAATGCTTTAGTTACAAGTCATAAGCAGAATAAGTAGCTGTCTGCTGGAATCTCGCGCTACTGAACTCTTCTCCTACTGGATTCTATCTGCTGGAAAAATACCAGCTTCTGAAATATTAGTTGCTGCTGGAATTGTTGGCTTCTGCTGAAATTTTTGCATTGATGATGAATATTGCTAGCTGCTGCTGGAAATTCGGGTTCTCACATCCCTCTCTCCTTATGAGAAGTTTCGTCTCGAAACATGTCTATACATGATCCTCAAAGAGATAAGGTTATTGTTCTCGCATCTTTTCTTCCAACTCCCAAGTAGCTTCTTTTTCGGTGTGATTGGACCATTGTACTTTGACATATGGAATAGTTCGTCGCCCCAGTACTTGTTCTTTGTTATCCACAATTCGAATCAGAATTTCTTCATACTTCAGTTCTTTATTTAGATTGTATTGCTTTCAACCAACTAGTGGTCCAGCTTCAAGAATATGACTTGGATCGAAAATATATCTTTTTAACTGCGAAACGTGGAAAACATTGTGGATCCTTGACATATCGGGGGGAAGTACTAATATGTAAGCAAGTGTTCCCACTTTCTCTAAAATTTCAAAAGGTCCAACATATCTGAGATTCGGTTTTCCAGCTTTATTGAATTGGATTACACCTTTCATGGGTGACACTTTCACATATGTTTTTTCTCCAACTTCAAATTTCATGCGTCTTTTTTTCTGGTGAGCCCAGCTTTTCTGTCGATCTTGTGCAGTTTTTAGTCTCTTCTTGATCATAGCAACTTTATCCACTGTTTCTTGGATCAGTTGAGGTCCAACGATGGCTTTTTCCCCTACTTCATCCCAATATAATTGTGATCGACACTTTCGTCCATACAGAGTTTCGTATGGCGCCATTCCAATACTGCTGTGATAACTATTATTGCATACGAACTCGATCAAGGGCAGATATTCACTCCAATTACCACTGAAGTCTAGAGCACATGCTCTCAGCATATCTTCTAGAGCTTGAATTGTCCTCTCTGTTTGGCCTTCGGTCTAAGGATGATAGGCCGTACTGAGAGTGACCTTAATTCTCATGGCTTGTTGAAAGCTTTTCCAAAAACGAGATGTAAACCTAAGATCTCTGTATGATAGTATGCTAGCTGGAACTCCATGTAATCGTACGATATCATTCATGTACAATGTGGATAGCTTGTCCAAATTATATTTCATGAGGACATGTAAGAAATGCGCAGATTTTGTGAGTCTATCTACGATTACCCACGTACCATCATGACTTTGTCTAGACTTTGGTAATCCAAAAACAAAGTCCATGGATATATGTTCCCATTTTCATTCTGGAATCTCTATAGGTTGAAGAAGTCCTCAGGTCTTTGGTGCTCTGCTTTGACTTGTTGGGACACAAGACATTTGGAAACAAATATCGCAACATCCTTTTTCATTCCACTCCACCATAAATTCTTCTTCTGGTCTCTGTACATCTTGGTACTGCCAGAATGTACTTAAAATTTTGACTTGTGTGCTTCAAACATGACTTTTTTTCGAATGTTGTCGATGTCTGGTACGCACAATCGTCTTTTCATCCACAAGATTCCTTTGTTATCCATCTCGAAATCTGGTGATTTCCCTTCTTTAGCTTGCTCTTTCATTTTCATCAAAGCGGAATCTCTATCTTGACTTATCTTGATTGTCTCTCGAAGGCATGGTTGTGCTGAAAGTGTTGTCAGGATCACCTTACTTGTATTCTTTCGACTTAAAGCATCTGCTACCTTATTGGCTTTGCCTGGGTGGTAGCTTATCGTCAAGTCGTAATCTTTCAAGAGTTCAATCCACCGTCTCTGCCTTATGTTTAACTCTTTCTGTGTGAACAAGTACTTGAGGCTTTGATGATCGGTTAATATTTCACACTTACACCATATAGATAGTGTCTCCAAATCTTTAGAGAAAATATCACTGCTGCTAGCTCGAGGTCATGTGTTCGTAATTCTATTCATACGGCTTCAACTGTCTCGACGCTTATGCAATCACCCTTCCCTCTTGCATGAGTACACATCCTAAACCTCCTTTAGATGCATCATTGTAGATGGTAAAGTCTTTGCCTTCCATAGGTAATACCAACACTGGCGTAGAGGTAAGCTTCTTCTTCAAAGTGTCAAAGCTTTTCTCACAATCTTCACTCCATTGAAATTTAGAGTTCTTTTGTGTGAGCTTGGTGAGAGGTATGACTATTGAAGAGAATCCTTCAACAAATTTTCGGTAATAGTCCGCTAATCCCAAGAAGCTTCGAATTTCTGTCACAGTCTTTTGGTCTAGGCCAATCTAAGATTGCTTCTACTTTCTTAGGGTCCACAGCTACTCCTGCTGCTGATATTATGTGTCACAAGAATGTGACACTATTTAGCCATAATTCACATTTCTTGAACTTGACGTACAGTTCCTTTTCTCTCAGCGTATGGAGAGTGAGACAAAGATGTTCTTTGTGGTCTTCCTCATTTGAAGAATATACTAGAATATCGTCGATGAATACTACAACAAAATTGTCAAGAAACGGTTTGAACACATTGTTTATGAGATCCATGAATACTGCCGAAGCATTTGTTAACCCGAACGGCATTACCATGAAGTGTCCATACCTTGTTCTGAAGGATGTCTTCATCATTTGCTTTGATCTTTAATTGGTGGTAGCTTGACCTTAAGTCAAGTTTGGAAAAGACTGTAGCTCCCTTGAGTTGGTCAAACAGGTCATCTATCCTCGGAAGTGGGTATTTTATTCTTGATTATGAATTCAGTTCCCTATAATCAATACACAATCTTATGCTTCCGTTCTTTTTCTTTACAAATAGAACAGGAGCTCCCCACGAGATGCGCTCGATCGGATTTGCTTCTTATTCAACAATTCTTGAAGTTGTTCTTTGAGCTCTTTCAACTCTGCTGGAGCCATGAGGTATGGTGCTTTTGAGATTGGTGTAGCATTGGGTACTAAATTAATCTCAAATTCCACTTCGCGGTCGGGGATTTCTTCAGGAAAGACATCCAGAAACTCTTGTACTACCGGAATCTCTTATAGTGCAAGTGTGGTTTCTTCCTTTACCTCGCTTAACATAGCTAGGTAAACTTCTTCTCCACTTTTCATGGCTTTCCAAGTTTGAGAAGCAAAAAGAAGAGTCTTTCGTTCTTTTGTTTTACCATGAAATAAAATTTTCTCTTGGTGCGGAGCTTGGATGGTTACTGTCTTTCCATGACAGTCTACTAAAGCATGATTCTTGGCTAACCAATCCATTCCAAGAATTACATCGAATTCCACCATGTTTAGTTTGATTAGGTTTGCCTTGAAACTCTGATTTTCTATGAGGACACTAATATCTCGATATAGATTGCGAGTTTCTAAAATCCGATTTGCAGGAGTTGCTACTCTATATGGTTCTTCTAAGTTATCAAGCTTAGTTCCTAACTTCTTGGCAAATCTCTTAGACATGAATGAATGCGTAGCACCACAATCAAATAACACATAAGCAGGTATATTATTGATTAGAATGGTACCAGCTACGACATCATTTGAGTTGTCAGCATCTTCTTGAGTGATAGCATAGACTCGAGCATTTTTCTTGTTTTTCTTAGGCTTTTTTTGACTTGTTCCACCTGCTGGACCATTCCTTGGATCTGGAAAAGGGCATTGAGCGATGTGGTGGTCCGTCTTTCCACAACGGAAACAAGCTCCAGAATTCCTACGGCATTCACCAGTGTGAGTGAAACCACAAGTTTGGCATTAGACTCCGTCTTTGTTTGATTGAGAAGAAATGGTTCCTTTGGCTGGAGCACTGGTGAATTGATTGCTTGAAAACCTAGGCTTCTTGAATTGTTGGCCCGGTTGGTACTGACTTGACTAAGGACGTTTGCGTTTCTTCTCACCTTCACGCCTCTTGATGTCATTCTCAGCCCTGATGGCAGCTCCCATAAATTCATCAAACTATTGGGCTCGATAACGGCAAGGGCAGATTGAATGCGAATATTCAATCCCTTCTTGAAGCGATGTATCTTCAAGGCCTCGTCTCCCATGATGGTTGGGGATTAAGTTCCCAATGAGTGGAGCTTGGACGAATACTCCACCACTGTTATGTTTGGTTCTTGAAACAAACTTTCAAATTCTGACAGTTTATGCACTCGAATTGCTGTCGGGAAGTACTGCATCAGAAATGCCTCTCGGAACCTTTGCCAAGTGATAGGTCTTGTCCCTAACATAGCTGGTGAGACTCATTCCCACCATTTGACTGCTTTATCCACAAGGAAAGGTGTAATCACATCTACCTTGATCTCTTGTGGAACCTCAAGTAGTCGAAGATGATTCTCTACCTCATTCATCCAATTCTGCCCGACCTCGGGATCGGAGCTTCCATCGAAGTTTGGGACTCTTGCTCTTCGGAGAGACTCATAGTGCTGATTAGTCTCATTTTGAGCTGGAGGTGGTGGTAGTGGCTGGTTAGCATTAGGGTTGACAAACCCTTGTAGCGTAGTTGCCACAACCGTGGCTATGGCCATCAAATCCGCCTGACTGAGGCCAACTGTTGGTGGTGGTGGTTGTGCATCCTCATCGTCGTGGTTGTTATTGCGGTTTCCATAACGAGGGTTGCGATTGTTTCTCACTGGTCTTCTGTCCATTTCCTACAAATATGAAAGTTCTAAGGTTTTGACAGAATATGGACTAAACAAATGAAGCAAAATGATTGAGTAATTGCTCGAAAATTAAATATGATATCAATTGACAGAGATAAATTTTATTGATTTCCCACGAAAATGCAATTACAACTAAACATTGAAAATGCTAACAGAAATGCAAATGGAACAAGTGTTATTACAAAGAAACTATTATTGATGGTCTAATCTATCACTTCTCCTAATCCCAAATCCATATGATCCTCTCCGACTTCTTCTTCTTCTTCTTCGGAATCATTCTCGGGTTCGACTTCATGGTTGGCTATTACTGTTTCTAGATGATCGATATGACCATGCATAACTGCATTCTGGTTGCTAAGAACTTCAACAGTGTTCTGCAACTCATGAATCTGAGCATCAGTCTACTCACAATACTGGTTTTGTTGGTGCATGAGTTGGTGATTTTGATCCTTGAGCACTTGGATCTTCTCAACCAAGGTATCACGTAACCCGATTAACTCTGCAACAGTATCTTGAGAGGTTTCCAACTCTTTTGAGCTTTCCTATTCCTCTCTTATGCCTCATGCAGATAGTGAGAATAACGTTGGACGTCATCTCTTAAGTGTTCTGCTCTACGCTGTAATTCATCATTGTCCAGTTCTAAGCAGTAGTTATGTCCCTTGAGTTTCTCTATCTTCTTCTCTAGGCTCTTAATGTAGCTACTCTGGCAAGCCATGTTCTATATCTAAAACATGAAATTCAAGGGTCAGAAATGATCTCAAGAGTATAAGTCGAGTTATAGACAATTACTTGAATGAAAAAAATCAGTACAGTCTATACATTTAATAGAAGAAAATAGCTCAACATTTTTTGGTCTTAGAATCGCGTGAAAAATTTACTAAAAATCTTTCACATAATGAACATGAAGTTTACAAAATTTGGTGAAAAAATACTGAGCCGTTTGGAAACGAAAATTCCTCAAAGTTTCGGAAAATTGAAAATTTTTACGGAAATGAAGATATCACTATCTAAACGAAGGATTTTGGAGTTCGTCGGCAGTGCTCAAACGACTGTATCATTTTAAGATAGGTTTTACTCGTCGAGGGCTTTCCAATGATATATTACAATAGTCAAAATTCCTCCTGGATCAAAAGTTATGGCCGTTTTAAGTTTGTACGAAAAACATCTCAACTTCCATACAATTTGCAAGGTCTATTACATGCGCTTGCTGGAATTCTGATGCAACTGTAATCAAGTCTGCTGCCCTCCAGCATTGTTAGAACCAGTCTACTGGTTCTGCTCTACTGATTCTGGTTTCAGACTACTGGTTATGATGCTACTGTTTTTCGGTCTACTGGAATTTTTTTTATTTCAAATATGCTGTTGAAACACTCAGAGCTCTATTGCATTCTGGTCTGTTTCCCTTACTGATTTTTCCCAATTGTACGTAGTTATTCTATCATTTCAGTAGTCTATTACTGTAGTTTATTTTCAAAGGTCTATTAGTTTATCAGAACTTATATTCAAAAGTCTATAAGAACTTATTATTTCTAGTTCCTCCTCCTCAGATTATGAAACCTGGCTTGCTCTGATACCACTTCAATGTCACGCCCCAGGGACGGGGTTGGTCGACACCAGTATTGCTCTCAAATTTACATTCGAAAACAACAAGCCTCAAAAGTACAAAAAATCATAAAGCATTATTTTTATTCATAATACTAAATGTTTATTTATCTGATACAAACTTAAATAACAAATGTTTTACAGCGGAAATGTAAAACCAGACATAATAATGTTTAACAGATACATCGGAAAACATGATTTAGATCTGAAAGTAACAGTCTTCTTCACTAGTCCCAGAACTGAGTCTACTCCTCTTCATCCAACGTTTTTTATCGTTCTTATCTGAGATGGGTTTGGTGGTGAGTGATATGGTTGTCACTTATTGTAATAGCCGAGCCCGGTGTACGGTACGGTTTAAGCTTTATTGTGTTAATTGGGTTTTGTGATTAGATGATTATAGTTGTATTTTGGGCTATAGTATTATTGGTTATTATTTATTTGAGGTGTTAGTTGGTGTTGATTGTTCGTTTCAGCGTTTCGAATCGATTTTTAGTTGTTTTGTTACTGTTCATTGCCGTGAGTAGAGTGCACCCGCGCTCTTAGATGAGTGCCCCCGCGGTGTACTATTCATGATTTTGGATTTGGAGGGCCGTGGCATCACCGCACCCGCGGCAGTGCAAGGACCGCACCCGCGGTGAGACCGCACCCGCGGTAATTGTAGCACCGCACCCGCGGTGTTCGTGCATGGGATTTATTTTGGTTGCCGTGAGCTTAGCGCACCCGCGGTCCTTGTGTTGGCGCACCCGCGGTGTAAGTATGGGCGAGATATTTAGCTACTTTTTAGGAGTTGTTGGCCATACCTTATCCATTTCTTTCCCTTCCATTCGAGATTTCCCTCCATTGGCAAGGGTTTTCATCCATTTCTTTAGCTTCCTACCTTTGATTCTTGGAGTTATTTGGATTTCCGACTTGAGATCATCGTTCTCCGTGGTATAAGGAAGCTTAGGTAAGTTTTTGGTGCGATTCTAATGAGGTTTCGAGTTAAGGGTTATTTTGGATTTGATGTTTTGATGGTTCTATGGATTATTTAGCATGGACTCTTGGATTTAGTCTTGATATTGGTGTTATTTATGGATTATTGTTGTAGGTGGTGTACCAAGAGTATAGTTGGAGGTGTTCTATTGGTTTGTAAGTGGAATTTCATCCCTTTTTGCTCACATGATATTATATGTATTGTGTTTTAAAGGTTTCAAAGTGTTATTCCCTTCCATTGATCCATTGTTATGTATTGATTTCATTGATTATCTATTGGAGGCATTGATGTCTCACTATTGTTAAAAAGGGAATACAAGAGATATTATGAGATTGCGAAACGACGGCCTTAAATGCTATTGAGAATTCAAATGTTTTATTGGATTGATTAATCATAGCCATAGCATTGCATGCAATTAGATGATCATCGACCATAGGCTTTTATCCCCTCACAGTTATCGATTTATATCGATGGGATATTGGCAACCACAGTCACAGATACTATTGATATCAATCCAACCATAGAAAAGAGAAATACCATCGTTTTGCTATCTATTGCCATTGCTATTGCTACAGTTATTGCTACGTTATTCATGTTTCAGAGTCGATGGTATTTATGATTTAAAAGCCATGTTTTACAGTGTATACTATGTATCATTGCTATGTAAGAGTTCCACTTGCTGAGATTTATTCTCATTTCAGTTATTTCGTGTGATGCAGATAAGAGCGACGGACCGGGACGTTGACTGTGGATGGGGGTCATATGCATACGAAGATTGGAAGGATGATTATTTTGTACCATTTTGTAACATGATCACACTAATGATATTTTGTATTTTGTTATGTCATTGGAATGATCATGTTGTTATTTTGTAAACACTTTTATAAAATGTATTTTGAAACTCCTTCCGTTTGAAAGAAATTTTAAATTCCGCTGTATTTTAATTGTATCGGGTCAGGGTGTCACATTTAGTGGTATCAGAGCGGTGTTCTTCGGACCAATGCATATGACTTCGTCTACTTTCAACTGTCCGGGTATGTTTTCTTGCATCTATCCATTGTTATATATATTGATTGGTGTCTTGTGAGCAATTGTAGAGTATGCCTCCTAAGCGTAAGGCGACAGAGGGTGAGGATAGTTCTTCCTCGAGAGTTGTCGACGAGTTCGGCAAGTTGCTTAAGGAGCAGGCTAAGGTGCATAGCGATCAGATTCAACAGTTGCTCAGATTGCAAGGAGCAGGACAGGGTCGAGGCCAAGTGAGAGGTCCAGTTGCTCAGGCTGTTGGCACTGATGCCGTCTTTTCTGCTTTTAAGAGAATGGATCCACCGGAATTCGCAGGTAGCACCGATCCTCTAGTTGCTGTCGAGTGGGTCAAGGCGCTTGAAGCTATCTTCGATCATCTCCAGTATGAGGACAAAGACAAGATTAGCTGTGCAGTGTTCATGTTGGTTAAGGCTGCCCGCATTTGGTGGAATGCTACGAAAGTTGGAGTTGATGTTGCGACACTGAAGTGGTCAGAGTTCACTGACTTGTTCTACGACAAGTATTTCCCCGACGCACTTCGAGCGAGGAAGGTTACGGAGTTCTTGGAACTTCGACAGGGGAGCTTGGATGTTGGCCAGTATATTCTGAAGTTCGAGGAGGGTTGCCTATTTGCTCCGTATATTGCTTCGAACGACAAGGACAAGGGCGCTCATTTCATTCGAGGCCTTAGAGCGGAGATTCGTCGTGATATCAACATGTCCAAGGCTGTTACTTTCAAGGAGATTGTGTCCAAAGCATTGTTGGCCGAGCAAGACGAGAAGGACATCGCCAGGGAGAGGCAGTAGAGACACCAGGCCATTGCTCAGAGAGGCCAGGGTTCGAATCAGAGGGGCAGGGATCGTTTCAAGGGCAAGGGCAAGATGGAGCCGAGTTCTAGACCACCGCCAGTTCCATTTGATCCCGAGAAGCCACTGTGTCCAAAGTGTGGTAAGCATCATCGAGGAGAGTGCAGATTGGGCACTCATACTTGTTTTCGTTGTGGCGCGGCGGGCCACGTTGCTAGGAATTGCCCGAGGGGAGATAGCCAAGGGAAGGTGCAGGGTCGTATCTTTGCGATGACCAAGGAAGGTATTAATCGTGATTCTTCATTGATCTCTAGTACTATTTTGATTTCAGGCAGAGTAGCTACTACTTTGATTGATACTGGTGCTACTCATTCTTTTATGTCTGAATTATTTTTGAGATCTTTGGGTATAGTTCCTTCTGTTCTTCCCATTCAGCTTAATGTTGTTTTACCTTCGGGGGATGTCTTGTGCCCGACATCAATTGTCTTTGCGTGCCCTGTTCGTATTGAGGAGCGAGTTGTATTCGCTGATTTGATTGTTATCCCTATGGTTGCCTTCGATGTTATTCTTGGCATGGATTGGCTTTCGACTTACCGTGCAGTTATCGATTGTGTTGCTAAGAAGGTGACTTTTGCAGATGATGGCCAGGGAGGAGCGCTCGCCAGCACAGGTACTTCGCTGGTCCTTCCTTTTATTTCTTGCTTTGAGGCTGAGAGATTGTTGTGTAGAGGTTGCGATGGGTTTCTTGCTTCTATTGTGGATGTTGATAGATTGACTAAGTTGAATGTAGATGATATTGATGTGGTGAGGGAGTTTGCTGATGTGTTTGAGGATGATGTTCCGGGTTTGCCGCCGGATAGAGATGTTGAGTTTGTGATCGATTTAGCTCCAGGTACGGTTCCTATTTCTAAGGCTCCGTACCGGATGGCCCCTACCGAGATGAAGGAGTTGAAGACTCAGTTGCAGGATCTTTTAGACAAGGGCTTTATTCGTCCGAGTTCTTCGCCTTGGGGAGCTCCGGTTCTATTTGTCAAGAAGAAGGATGGTTCTCTGCGACTGTGTATCGACTACAGGGAGCTTAACAAGGTAACTGTCAAGAACAAGTATCCGTTGCCTCGGATAGATGATTTGTTTGATCAGCTCCATGGTGCTACTGTGTTCTCGAAGATTGATCTTCGGTCTGGCTACTATCAGTTGAAGGTTAGGGAGTCTGATATCCCTAAGACAGCTTTCCGGACCAGGTACGGTCACTATGAGTTTCTTGTCATGTCTTTTGGTTTGACCAATGCCCCTTCAGTCTTCATGGATCTGATGAACCGTGTGTTCAAGCCTTATCTGGATAGCTTCGTTATTGTTTTCATCGACGATATCCTGATCTATTCCAAATCCAGAGAGCTTCATGCAGAGCATCTCAGAGTGGTGCTTCAGTTGTTGCGAGAGAAGAGGTTGTTTGCCAAATTGAAGAAGTGTGAGTTTTGGCTGGATCAGATTTCTTTTCTAGGCCATGTGGTTTCGAGAGATGGCATTGCTGTTGATCCGTTGAAGATAGAGGCGATTCAGAATTGGCCTATTCCTACCACTGTTTCTGAGGTACGCAGTTTCCTCGGTTTGGCGGGTTACTATCGTCGTTTCATTTCAGGTTTCTCCAAGATTGCCCTGCCATTGTCCAATCTGACGAGGAAGACTGTGAAGTTCGAGTGGTCTATCGATTGCCAGAGTGCATTTCAGGAGTTGAAGGACAGATTGACGACAGCTCCTGTTCTTTCTTTGCCCAGTGGTTCAGAGGATTTTGTGGTCTATACCGATGCGTCGAAGAGAGGCCTTGGTGCAGTGTTGATGCAGCGAGGTAAGGTCATTGCCTATGCGTCTCGCCAGTTGAAGGATTATGAGAAGAATTATCCGACGCACGATTTGGAGCTTGCAGCTGTGGTTTTCGCCCTTAAGATTTGGAGACATTATCTGTATGGCGAAAAGTGTGAGATCTTCACAGACCACAAGAGTTTGAAGTATCTGTTCTCGCAGAAAGAGCTCAATATGCGACAGAGGAGGTGGTTAGAGCTTGTCAAGGATTACGATGTGTCGATCAGTTATCACCCAGGGAAGGCGAACGTGGTGGCTGATGCTTTGAGCCGCAAGTCGAGTGCTTCATTGAGTTCTTTGATTCAGAGACCATTGTTGATGGATTTGCAGAGAGAGAAGATTGATCTGGTGATTCCAGGTACCATTGCTCGCTTTTCAGCGTTGGTCATTCGATCTACATTGACGGACATGATCCGTAGAGAGCAGTCGACTGATGTTCAGTTGGCAGAGTTGAGAGCTAGAGCCGAGGCTAGAGGGAATTCAGAGTTTAGTCTGAATGGTGATGATTTGGTAACTTTCAGAGGCCACATTTGTGTTCCTTCTGGCGACGATATTCGTAGAGACGTCTTGACAGAGGCTCATACTGCACCTTATTCGATTCATCCAGGCAGTACGAAGATGTATCAGGATCTTCGTCGACTCTACTGGTGGCCAGGTATGAAGATAGATATTGCTTTGTTCATTTCTCAGTGCCTTACTTGTCAGCAGGTAAAGATTGAGCACCAGAGACCTGCTGGGACATTGCTTTCTTTGCCGATTCCTCAGTGGAAGTGGGAGCATATCACTATGGATTTCGTGACTGGTTTACCCAGGACGCAGAAGGGTTTCAATTCCATTTGGGTTATTGTTGATAGATTGACCAAGTCAGCGCACTTTCTCCCAGTCAAGACGACGTATTCGATGTCTCAGTATACCGAGGATTACATTGCAGAGATTGTTAGACTTCATGGGGTTCCGGTGTCGATTGTGTCTGATCGTGACCCCAGGTTTACCTCAGAGTTCTGGAAGAGTTTGCACAGAGCTATGGGATCTCGATTAGCTTTCAGTACAGCTTATCATCCTCAGAGCGACGGTCAGTCAGAGAGAGTCATTCAGATTCTGGAGGATATGCTCAGAGCTTGTACTATTGACTATTCTGGTAGCTGGGATTCCAAGTTGCCTCTTGTGGAGTTCACGTACAACAATAGCTACCAGGCGACGATTGGCATAGCACCGTATGAGGCACTTTATGGCAGGAAGTGCAGATCCCCTTTGTTTTGGGATGAGGTTGGGGAGAGGAAGATGTTGGGTCCCGAGTTGGTCCAGCAGACTGCCGATGTTGTTGCAGTTATCAGAGAGAGGATGAAGACTGCTCAGTCCAGACAGAAGAGCTATGCAGACGTTCGTCGTAGACCTTTGCAGTTCGAGGTTGGCGATCATGTTTTTCTGAAGATAGCACCTCTCAAGGGTGTGATGCGATTTGGCAAGAAGGGCAAGTTGAGCCCTAGATTCATTGGTCCATTCGAGATATTGGACAGAGTGGGTGACCGAGCCTACAGATTAGCCCTACCGCCCGATCTTGACAGAGTCCATAATGTGTTTCACGTATCGATGCTCAGGAAGTATATTGCAGATCCTTCCCATGTTCTTCGCCATGAGCCATTGGACTTGACGCCGAGTCTGACTTACCATGAGATTCCGATTCAGATTCTGGATCGCACAGTTAGAGTTCTGAGGAACAAAGAGATCGGCATCGTTAAAGTCCTTTGGAGGAACCATTTGATTGAGGAGGCTACGTGGGAACCAGAGACTGAGATGAGAGAGAGGTATCCTGAGTTGTTCGTGCCGTGACGTCAATTTCGAGGACGAAATTCCTCTAAGGAGGGGAGATTGTAATAGCCGAGCCCGGTGTACGGTACGGTTTAAGCTTTATTGTGTTAATTGGGTTTTGTGATTAGATGATTATAGTTGTGTTTTGGGCTATAGTATTATTGGTTATTATTTATTTGAGGTGTTAGTTGGTGTTGATTGTTCGTTTCAGCGTTTCGAATCGATTTTTAGTTGTTTTGTTACTGTTCATTGCCGTGAGTAGAGTGCACCCGCGCTCTTAGATGAGTGCCCCCGCGGTGTACTATTCATGATTTTGGATTTGGAGGGCCGTGGCATCACCGCACCCGCGGCAGTGCAAGGACCGCACCCGCGGTGAGACCGCACCCGCGGTAATTGTAGCACCGCACCCGCGGTGTTCGTGCATGGGATTTATTTTGGTTGCCGTGAGCTTAGCGCACCCGCGGTCCTTGTGTTGGCGCACCCGCGGTGTAAGTATGGGCGAGATATTTAGCTACTTTTTAGGAGTTGTTGGCCATACCTTATCCATTTCTTTCCCTTCCATTCGAGATTTCCCTCCATTGGCAAGGGTTTTCATCCATTTCTTTAGCTTCCTACCTTTGATTCTTGGAGTTATTTGGATTTCCGACTTGAGATCATCGTTCTCCGTGGTATAAGGAAGCTTAGGTAAGTTTTTGGTGCGATTCTAATGAGGTTTCGAGTTAAGGGTTATTTTGGATTTGATGTTTTGATGGTTCTATGGATTATTTAGCATGGACTCTTGGATTTAGTCTTGATATTGGTGTTATTTATGGATTATTGTTGTAGGTGGTGTACCAAGAGTATAGTTGGAGGTGTTCTATTGGTTTGTAAGTGGAATTTCATCCCTTTTTGCTCACATGATATTATATGTATTGTGTTTTAAAGGTTTCAAAGTGTTATTCCCTTCCATTGATCCATTGTTATGTATTGATTTCATTGATTATCTATTGGAGGCATTGATGTCTCACTATTGTTAAAAAGGGAATACAAGAGATATTATGAGATTGCGAAACGACGGCCTTAAATGCTATTGAGAATTCAAATGTTTTATTGGATTGATTAATCATAGCCATAGCATTGCATGCAATTAGATGATCATCGACCATAGGCTTTTATCCCCTCACAGTTATCGATTTATATCGATGGGATATTGGCAACCACAGTCACAGATACTATTGATATCAATCCAACCATAGAAAAGAGAAATACCATCGTTTTGCTATCTATTGCCATTGCTATTGCTACAGTTATTGCTACGTTATTCATGTTTCAGAGTCGATGGTATTTATGATTTAAAAGCCATGTTTTACAGTGTATACTATGTATCATTGCTATGTAAGAGTTCCACTTGCTGAGATTTATTCTCATTTCAGTTATTTCGTGTGATGCAGATAAGAGCGACGGACCGGGACGTTGACTGTGGATGGGGGTCATATGCATACGAAGATTGGAAGGATGATTATTTTGTACCATTTTGTAACATGATCACACTAATGATATTTTGTATTTTGTTATGTCATTGGAATGATCATGTTGTTATTTTGTAAACACTTTTATAAAATGTATTTTGAAACTCCTTCCGTTTGAAAGAAATTTTAAATTCCGCTGTATTTTAATTGTATCGGGTCAGGGTGTCACACTTATTAAGCGGGGGCGGGAAGAACTCCCAGTTTTCAAAACCATTTTTCAACAGAAATAGTAATACAAATAATATATAGAAACTCTTACTTTCATAACAAGAATCAGTATTCTGGAATAACATGTTTCAGAATAGAAATCAGAACTTAAAATTTAACAAGCAAGCACTGAGCATGTTTGTGAATTTCATGGCTAAACTGATATCGGTCTCCTATATGTTCTCTTCTTTAAGAGGTGAGGCCAGAAATCAAGAATCAGGAATCAAGAATATTCCAGAATATATATTCCTATCATTAGTTCACTAGGTTTCAGTGCTTCAAAAATCAGAGATTATAAATCAAAAAAATACATATACTTTGCTTCAAATCATAGATTATCAAACTGATTTCAAGATATCTATACATAAGCCCACTTACTGTAATTTGCTTAAGAGTTTCGGTTGAAGTCTGGAATTTGCTTGTTCTCGCTACTAGATCTTACCGCTCGCAAAAGGCACTCTCTTAGCTCGAATTTCAAGTGATAACTCAAGATTTGTGTAACACTAATTCAGAGATTTGATGGTGTTATTTATAGGCAAAATTCTGACTGTTAGCCTCCCAATTAATGGTCATAATCTGCCATTAACTGCCTTTATTCCATGTAAATGCTTCAGTTACAAGTCATAAGCAGAATCTGTGGGGCCCTTAGCTCCTAATCGTTATTACAATGCAATCTGATTAGGGTTTAATTAATCACAGTGGAAAACGGGTTTAAAATTTCTTTACAATGAGCCCAAAATATCTCTTCTGATATTTAAATACTAAAAATAGTATTTAATCTCACGTCATAATCATGCCCACACGTAATCACAACCAATCACATACAAACATCTCATATCCTCGGGACATGCCCCTGTATATAGATACATATATATATATACTGGGAACAAGACATAAACATAAACCTCAGCCCAAGCTGTGGCTCCCACCAGAAGTACCCTCTCCGGTCTCTTGATATCCTGGAGTACCTGCCATTGTCCACACACAAAGACAACAACAGCCTCCCTTGGGGGTGAGCAAAGCTCCGTATGGAACAACCAATCATATATACCACAGATATCTAAACAATGATATATGGTATGCAATGCATGTATGTCGTGGAGGTATCAGGTCAAATGCCCATCCACTGAGCACATGTCAGAATCAATCGAATCGCTATCAAATCAAATCAATGCTCGAGCTGGCACACCGGCCGATATGGGAATACATATATGATAGCGTCGACGAAGCGCCATCAATCCCACATCTCATATCCAATCATATCATAATTTAATTCCGACTTCGAATACGAGTTTATTGTCGGTTATTCTACCGCATATATAACCGACACATAATTCTTCAATCTCAATCCAACAATTAAAATTCTCTAATTATAATAAATTGAGAATAATTCAAAATAACATCACTGTAATCATCTCTTCTTCGTTAAAATCATACATTATTCAACAATCTTTAATTCCAGTATGATTTAACAATTTATCGGATTTATTCCAAAAATCGACGAATTTCAAACATCATCAAAACTATAAAATTTATACCTCAAATCGAAGACCTCGTGTCAACGATCCCAGAACTGAAGTCGGTTCGTCGATAGGATAAACCGATAAATCGCACGATCGAAAAGAAAAATAAAACCCCTCCTCTCTCTCTCCTCATCTCTCGTTTCTCACTCTCTCCTTTGTTAAACTTTCTGAAACTCACGTGACTTCACGTGAG
Organism: Primulina eburnea; assembly: GCF_022965805.1. Classification (NCBI taxonomy): domain Eukaryota; kingdom Viridiplantae; phylum Streptophyta; class Magnoliopsida; order Lamiales; family Gesneriaceae; genus Primulina; species Primulina eburnea. The sequence goes on from NC_133118.1 coordinate 28,222,593, forward strand.
TTTCAAAGTTATCTCTTTTTTTTTTAATTTTTTTTTAAATTATATTATATTATATTATTATATTATATTAATAATAATATAATATATACTATTTAACATTTTAACTTCGGTATATCCCTTCGAATCAGTCAAACAATCAAATTTTTCAAAACTCAAAACATGAAACTTCTTTATCTTTGAGTTTTCTACGTCATATCCAAATCTCAAATCATTTGGGCTAATATTCGGACAATTATGTTAAAATCCATAACATAATTACCATTTTGCCCTTAAAATTAATTCATTATTTTTCAACTTATCTACGAAAATGCCATCAAAATAAATTGAATATTTTTCAACTTATTTACCAAAATGTCATCAAAGCTATTTTAGTCTCGGGGTCTCACATTTCTCCCCCTCTTAAAAGATTTCGTCCTCGAAATCTCAAACATCTCTATAAACATAACATTGGCAAACATATAATATGTCACCAGTTATAGTACATATCAAAACTAAAATCAGTAAAAGGATCAGAATACATCGAATACAATGGAACAGATGGATCAGCATCAAATAAATTCGGATATGATTCTCGCATTTTGCTTTCCAATTCCCATGTCGATTCTTCAACATCATGTCTTGTCCATTGCACTCGAACTAGAGGAATCGATTTGTTTCTCAATATCTTTTCCTTTCGATCCGTAATGCGAACAGGTTGTTCAACATATGAAAGAGAAGGATCAAGTTCAACCTCATCAGGTGTAAGCACATGTGATGGATCAGGTTCATATTTCCTCAACATAGAAACATGAAACACATCATGAATAGCAGATAAAGCTGGTGGCAATGCCAGTCGATACGCAAGATCACCAACTCGATCGAGAATCTCGTATGGACCAACATATCGAGGAGATAACTTCCCTCGCATGCCGAATCGAACAGTGCCTCTATAGGGAGATATTTTCAAAAACACTCTGTCACCTTTCTGGAATTCTAAGGGTCGTCGTCGTTTATTCGCATAACTCGTTTGACGATCCTGAGCAGCTTTCATCCGCTGCCGAATCAACTGAACCTTATCGTTCATTTCCTGCATCATTTCAGGTCTAGTCAATTGTCTCTCACCAATCTCATCCCAGAATAACGGTGATCTACATTGTCTCCCATATAGAGCTTCAAACGGTGCCATACCGATACTCGTCTGAAAGCTATTATTATAAGAAAATTCAACCAATGGTAAGGCATCTTGCCATTCCATTCTAAAGTCCATCACAATCGCACGTAACATATCCTCTAGAGTCTGAATCGTACGCTCAGTCTGGCCATCAGTTTGAGGATGATAAGCAGTACTCATAGCCAAACGCGTACCCATCGCTTCTTGGAAACTACCCCAGAATTTAGAAGCAAATCTGGGATCACGATCAGATACAATTGAGACTGGCACACCGTGCAGTCTCACAACATTCTCAATGTATAAACGGGTCATTCTCTTATAAGGATAAGTCCGCTCATACGGAATAAAATGTGCAGATTTCGAAAGCCGATCAATAATGACCCAAATAGCATCACAGCCCTTGGGCGAGCGAGGTAAATGAGTCACAAAATCCATAGCAATATGTTCCCAATTCCATTTCGGGATTTCAAGACTATGGAGCAATCCCCCCAGTTTCATTCTCTCGGCTTTCACTTGCTGGCAGACAAGACATTTCGAAATAAATTCATCAATGTCCTTCTTCATACGTTTCCACCAGAATTGAGGTCTCAATGTCAAATACATCTTCCGACCTCCAGGGTGAATACTATATTTGCTACAATGTGCTTCTCGAAGAAGGGCAGATCTCAAATCAGAGTCGTCAGGAACTACCAGCCGACCATTAAGTCGTAAAGAACCATCAGAAGAAATCTGGAATCCAGAATGATGTCCTGCAGATACAAGTTCTTTCGACTTTTGGATCTGAGCATCGCTTCGTTGGGCCTTTCGTATCTTCGATATCAAACTCGGCTCAATTTGCAATGCTGAGACAATGACAGAATTCCAATTCGAGTGAAAAGTCCAACCAGAATTACATATATCATCATGTACCTTGGCGACACTAATAGAAGCTAGAACAGAATCATAAACTTTCCGGCTCAGGGCATCCGCAGTAACATTCACCGATCCAGGGTGATATTGAATCTCACAATCAAAATCTTTCAGGAGATCCATCCACCTGCGTTGCCTCATATTCAAATCAGATTGAGAAAAGAGATATTTCAGACTTTTATGATCTGAATATATAACAAACTTTTCTCCGTACAAGTAATGACGCCAAATCTTCAAAGCAAACACAATGGCGGCCAATTCGAGATCATGAACAGGATAATGAGTTTCATGAGATTTCAATTGACGAGATGCATAAGCAACCACTTTGCCATGTTGCATCAGAACACAGCCCAACCCTTTACCAAACGCATCTGTACACACCACAAATCCTCTGGTACCTGAAGGAATAGTAAGCACATGTGCTGTGGTCAATCTCGTCTTCAATTCAAGAAAACTAGCTTCACATTCATCTGACCAAATAAATCGCTGATTTTTCTGTGTCAGCTGAGTGATAGGTTTAGTTATCTTCGAAAATCCCTCAATAAAACGACGATAATAGCCAGCTAAACCCATGAAGCTACGGATCTCAGGAACATTCGTAGGTCTCGGCTAATTCAATACAGCTTCGACCTTCACAGGATCAACAGATATGCCATGTCTCGAAATGACGTGGCCCAAAAATACCACTTTGTCCATCCAGAATTCGCATTTGGACAATTTGGCATACAAATGACTAGTACGAAGAGTTTGAAGTACCAGTCTCAGATGTTCAGCATGCTCCTTCTTCGATTTCGAATACACAAGAATATCATCAATAAAAACAATAACAAATCGGTCTAGATAATCTCGAAAGACCCGATTCATTAAGTCCATAAAAATAGCAGGAGCATTCGTAAGACCAAAAGACATAACCAAGAATTCATAATGGCCATACCTCGTACGAAAAGCAGTTTTGGGCACATCTTCGTCTCGAACTCGTACTTGATGATACCCAGAACGAAGATCAATCTTAGAGTAAACAGAAGTACCCTGAAGCTGATCAAATAAATAATCAATACGAGGAAGTGGGTACTTATTTTTCACAGTAGCCCGATTCAATTGCCTATAGTCAATACACATTCGCATAGTACCATCTTTCTTCCGAACAAATAAAACTGGAGCTCCCCAAGGTGATACACTCGGTCGAAACAAGTGCAAAAGAACTACTATTATCGGTGCTAATTTAATATATATATGCAAGACTATAATATTTGTCATGCAAGACTATAATTTAATATCAATATGACAAAGTCTAAGATAAAATCTTGGATGATCTAATTTGTTTTATTTACTTGTCGTAAGAGGAGTTGACTGCGCAAGAGCCAATATATAGGATGATGCATGTCTCAAATAAACAAAAAAAATATGTAAATTTTGATGCATTCAAAAACATGATTTCAATGATTTACGTAGTGTGCCTTCAAAATTTCTAAATTTTACCCTGATTATATTAATAGTTTTAGAAAATAATGAGTATGGATTAACGAGCAAGACTGGTTGCTAATTCAGATGGTGAATAAAGTAAGAAACAATTGTAAAAAAAAAAAAATTAAAACTTACAAAAAATATGAACAAGTTGAATACTTTTTGAGTGATTGAGAGATATACAAAGGTCCATTCTTGGATGATAAATTAAATTTGTTCAATTAGTCCATTCATCCATTGTGAAATTTTCAAATCGTATGCTTCAGTGGGAAAACGGAGATGGCAGTTAATTTATTCATAAAATATAGGACATGAGATTAATTTAAGGGGATTCATTAATTATACGCTGACTTTTTCTCATTGTATTACGCATTAACTGTACATAATGCTCATTATTTTGGGGAGAATAACAGTTTTGGTATTGCATATTTTTCATTTTTGTTTTATTTTATTATTAATTAATTCATGATTTTATTACACTAATTGATTTTTTTTCTATTTTAGTTATTTCTGATCACTTGAATTCTGATATGATACTGAAAAATACTGATATGACGTCGGATATTGCTGAGGTACTTGATGTCACGTCAGCATTATGATGAAAAATGACTAAAATCGAAAACAAATGTGCAAGTTAAATGACTAAAGTTGTAAACTGACCGACAGTATGACCAAAAAAAAAAAAACTGTGCGAGTTATGTGACCATAAATGTTATTTTCTCATTACTTTTTAATAGCTAGAGACTCTGTTATACTCGGCAAAAAAAAATTATATATACATGTATAATGCAGTGTATCCGTGTACAGTGATCTATAAGTTTGATCTCTCCATGCATGCAACTTTCGTGACCACGTACATTACTTAATTCTATACATTCATTATCGTTGCAAACATTATGATTTGTTCCATTTCTAAATATTCTACTGCTGCTGCTTACCGGCCATGCAGACTTACTAAAGTTGGTGTATCTGATTATCAAAAGAAAATTATAATTAAGCGACACAAGATTTGTAAGAAAGAGTAGTTTTAGAATATGATATTGCAAAACTTGAAAATATACTAAATAAAATTTAAGGTGGCTGGATTTGTGTATACACTCGTCTTAAAATTAGGACCAAAATTTTAATTTAGTTGATGTGACACTTCTAACACGTCTAAAATTAAGAACTCGATCTTTAAATTTATAAGACATTTGCAGGTAGCTCATAAAGATAGTCCAACACATAATAGTAGGTCTGGACTCTGATATCATATAAAATTGGGAATTGGATCTAACTTAACTTCAAAACAAGTCCTCGATATCCTTCAGCCAGGCCTCAGCTCTTTCAGCACTCTCAGTGCCAAAGAACTTCGGTGTTTCAGATCCTGGAATCGAGCCATCACAACATCCATGGACAATCCTTCAAATTGCCCGACAATCCTCTCAGTACTGCTACTCGCAGTTTCATTTGTGTGATCCATCTACAAATCAAAAGATGAATATCACAATTTCATATCAATTCATAATCTCATCGTCTCATATCATCATCTCATATCATCAACCTCATCAGATACTTACTCAAATCAAATCAAGTAGGAGCAAGTAATACAAATAAATCAAACACATACGCACAATTCATTTGTGCCTATTCAAGTGTACACAAGACTCAATAGAGCATTCCCAGCTATGCTCTGATACCACTCTGTGTGAGGCCCTTAGCTCCTAATCGTTATTACAATGCAATCTGATTAGAGTTTAATTAATCACAGCGGAAAACGGGTTTAAAATTTCTTTACAATGAGCCCAAAATATCTCTTCTGATATTTAAATACTAAAAATAGTATTTAATCTCACGTCATAATCATGCCCACACGTAATCACAACCAATCACATACAAACATCTCATATCCTCGGGACATGCCCCTGTATATAGATACATACATATATATATATATATATATATATATATATATATATATATATATATATATATATATATATATATATATATACTGGGAACAAGACATAAACATAAACCTCAGCCCAAGCTGTGGCTCCCACCAGAAGTACCCTCTCCGGTCTCCTGATATCCTGGAGTACCTGCCATTGTCCACACACAAAGACAACAACAGCCTCCCTTGGGGGTGAGCAAAGCTCCGTATGGAACAACCAATCATATATACCACAGATATCTAAACAATGATATATGGTATGCAATGCATGTATGTCGTGGAGGTATCAGGTCAAATGCCCATCCACTGAGCACATGTCAGAATCAATCGAATCGCTATCAAATCAAATCAATGCTCGAGCTGACACACCGGCCGATATGGGAATACACATATGATAGCGTCGACGAAGCGCCATCAATCCCACATCTCATATCCAATCATATCATAATTTAATTCCGACTTCGAATACGAGTTTATTGTCGGTTATTCTACCGCATATATAACCGACACATAATTCTTCAATCTCAATCCAACAATTAAAATTCTCTAATTATAATAAATTGAGAATAATTCAAAATAACATCACTGTAATCATCTCTTCTTCGTTAAAATCATACATTATTCAACAATCTTTAATTCCAGTATGATTTAACAATTTATCGGATTTATTCCAAAAATCGACGAATTTCAAACATCATCAAAACTATAAAATTTATACCTCAAATCGAAGACCTCGTGTCAACGATCCCAGAACTGAAATCGGTTCGTCGATAGGATAAACCGATAAATCGCACGATCGAAAAGAAAAATCGAACCCTCCTCTCTCTCTCCTCATCTCTCGTTTCTCACTCTCTCCTCTGTTAAACTTTCTGAAACTCACTTCACGTGAGTTTCAAAGTTATCTCTTTTTTTTTTTTTTTTTTTTAATTATATTATATTATATTATTATATTATATTAATAATAATATAATATATACTATTTAACATTTTAACTTCGGTATATCCCTTCGAATCAGTCAAACAATCAAATTTTCCAAAACTCAAAACATGAAACTTCTTTATCTTTGAGTTTTCTACGTCATATCCAAATCTCAAATCATTTGGGCTAATATTCGGACAATTATGTTAAAATCCATAACATAATTACCATTTTGCCCTTAAAATTAATTCATTATTTTTCAACTTATCTACGAAAATGCCATCAAAATAAATTGAATATTTTTCAACTTATTTACCAAAATGCCATCAAAGCTATTTTAGTCTCGGGGTCTCACAGAATCGGTAGCCGTCTGCTGGAATCTCGTGCTACTGAACTCTTCTGCTACTGGATTCTATCTGCTGGAAAAATGTCAGCTTCTGAAATATTAGTTGCTGCTTAAATTGTTGGCTTCTGCTGAAATTTTCGCATTGTTGCTGGAAATTCGGGTTCTCACATGATATAGATCATATTATTAAAACATGATGAATGAAATGGAGAATAACATCAGGAGTCTTATGCGATAGAAGGATCTCTGCAAGATTGAAAGGAAAATATTATAAGACTATTGCTCGACCAACTATGATTTATAGCTCGATGTGTTGGGCCACTATAGAACTACATATGCATAAGACGTCGATGACATATATGCGTATGTTAATATGGATGTGTGAAAAAATGCACAAGGTTAAAATTAGGACTGAAAGGATTATGAGCTATTAAAGGTGTATACCTCAGGGGATGAAATTAGGGAGATACGTCTAACATAGTTTGGTCATGTGAAGAAGAGACCAAAAGCAACCCCAATTAGACATATCTTCCATTAACATGTTAATAGAATGAGTAAAATAGGGATATACCATTGAAAACTTGGATAAATGTGGTTAAGAATGATATCTTAAGTCTTGATTTTAAGATATGACATATTATAAAATCACTTAGTTTGGAGAATTAATATCCATATAGTCACCCCACAACTAGCAAGAATGTTCGATGATGATGATGACGATGACGACGAAGATGATGATGATGATGGAAATATCAAATATGTCATACATTACTATATAAAATCACAAAAAAATACTTTTGAATAAATAATCGAAATGAGCATAATAATATATTTTATATTAGTTCTACCAGCTGCGACTGTGGGGCCCTGGGTCCGACATTTAATATTAATAATTATAAATGTAACAAACCAAACAATTTAGTAAAACAAATAATATGTGGTTCACAAACCAACATAACATCGTCAAAATAATTTAAAGGTCTCAAATGTTTGAAATATAAGTTTTAACATGTTAAAATAAGCTAGTGAGCCAAAAATAATCCAAACATCATCAAATAGCTCCTAAGACCCGAGAATCCTACTCTAACTCGTATCACCTCGCCTGGAGCTGGACTCTGGCATCCCAAGTCTCGCATCACCTATCGTCAAGCACATGAAAACAAGAGGTAGCCGACGTTCCGGTGAGTATAAACCCAGTATGATACAATCAATAACACATGAGAATTAAAATGACAAATAGTTCATATGAAATTCATAAAGATGCAATATAATGCAATGCATGATCAGAAGCTATGGGCTATCAATAAATCTTGAGAGCAAGTGAATCATCTGGTCATAGGCTACCTGTAGTGACCCGTTCCAGAATCACCTACTAATCAAAAACTAAGCATGCAATTAACCTAATAAACAATAATCAGAGCTAACAGCGGAAAAAGTCAACAAAATAATGGTTATACAACCCAATCGAAGTCTAGAATAACTCAAAATAAAAATACCCAATACAACCATATCGAATCAAAACAATACCGATAAACTAAACCAACCAGCTACTCAACGTCCTCCTCCTGCTCCTCCTGAGCTGTCCAACCTGAGGCCTGCCCCGTGGGAATGGGGTGTCCAAGAATAAACAAAACCGAGGACGTGAGCGATAAGAACGCCCAGTACAAAAGTATGAGTATACAGACCTATATGAAATGCACATGCTATGATCATGATACCGGGGTAGTCAAGAAACAGGAGTCACAAAAGGATCTCAACAATGCTCAGTCTAGAGGCGCCAAGTGGATAGTGCCGCGCGGTACACCTCTGGGTCACTGCATCCACTACAAGACAGACGTGGACCTAAAATGTCCCGGACCACCGAAGCCCTCCCGACCCGTCGGCCACTGTGTACTCTCGGTGTCCATGCGTCCACAAGACAGGGCTGAGCGGCCCCAAGATATAGCTTATCTCGAAAGAGATACAGCTCAACAGTAAAGGCTATCTCGAAGGAGGTACGGCTCAACATGAAATGCAACGTGCAGTAATAAACGTGACATAATAGCATGCATCATATGACATATATCAATGCACCACATAATCATGCAACACATATAAGAATGTATACTCAACCAGGATATCTCGGATAGTACTTTCGTACCTCTATCACAGCAATCCTAATCCACTGGAACAACCAGACAACAGGTCTAATCCAAGCCTATTCATCAAGTGAAAACCATCACTAAACTTATCTACCAGACTTAACTAGATAATCCTGAGATAAATACTGATAAAATTCCAAACCTTCGTCCGTCGCTAGCCCGCTGATGCCGCTAGCTCCCAACTAGAGCACAGCTCTGCTACAAGACCAGCAGCTCCCCGCTAGTGCCCAAATCTCGGAACAAGACTAGAACCTGTCAGAAACGACTGAAATGCTATGGAATTCTCTGAATTGGCGAGTCAAAATGAGGAAATCCGACCACTATTTATAGGCCATGTTCGGATCGTCCGAACCCTCTTCGGAACGTCCGAACTCTTACGTGTCCATCGGCTCTTGACAGCTCATGATCGGATCCTCCGATCATACACTTCGGACCGTCCGAACATGCACGTGTCCAGCTGCTCTTGACACCTCATGATCGGATCCACCGAACCTACACTTCGGAACGTCCGAACTCCCACGTGTCGATCAACTCTTGACACCTAATGATCGGATCCACCGAACTCACTTCGGACCTTCCGAACTCTTCGGTGCTTCTGAACCATCTTCGGTCCGTCCGATCATGACTCGGTCAAAATTACACATTAAACCTTCTTAATCACCATTACTCCGTTAATTACCCAATTTGGAATTCGGGCTACTACATTCTCCCCCCCTTAAAAACGATTTCGTCCTCGAAATCTAGGCAAGAGAATGAACAAAACGAAAATAACAACATCGATACCCTCAAAATCTAAGGGACAACCCATCACTAGACGCTTGGCTAAAACCGAATGACCCATCGGAGTAGAAACGGAAAGAATGACATCTAGAGAAACATGCGGTAACTTATGACGCTTAACAAATCGTCCTGGTCACCCCAACGACCTACACTTCCCTGACTACTCTCATCACCAAAGTGGTCAGCCATTGCTACAACAATAGAATGGGGAAACTAGTAAAATGGTCAACGGAAATCCCAAAACAGAATCTATATCCCAAAATCGTATGCATGCTCTGATACCATAAATGTAGTGACCCGTTCCAGAATCACCTACTAATCAAAAACTAAGCATGCAATTAACCTAATAAACAATAATCAGAGCTAACAGCGGAAAAAGTCAACAAAATAATGGTTATACAACCCAATCGAAGTCTAGAATAACTCAAAATAAAAATACCCAATACAACCATATCGAATCAAAACAATACCGATAAACTAAACCAACCAGCTACTCAACGTCCTCCTCCTGCTCCTCCTGAGCTGTCCAACCTGAGGCCTGCCCCGTGGGAATGGGGTGTCCAAGAATAAACAAAACCGAGGACGTGAGCGATAAGAACGCCCAGTACAAAAGTATGAGTATACAGACCTATATGAAATGCACATGCTATGATCATGATACCGGGGTAGTCAAGAAACAGGAGTCACAAAAGGATCTCAACAATGCTCAGTCTAGAGGCGCCAAGTGGATAGTGCCGCGCGGTACACCTCTGGGTCACTGCATCCACTACAAGACAGACGTGGACCTAAAATGTCCCGGACCACCGAAGCCCTCCCGACCCGTCGGCCACTGTGTACTCTCGGTGTCCATGCGTCCACAAGACAGGGCTGAGCGGCCCCAAGATATAGCTTATCTCGAAAGAGATACAGCTCAACAGTAAAGGCTATCTCGAAGGAGGTACGGCTCAACATGAAATGCAACGTGCAGTAATAAACGTGACATAATAGCATGCATCATATGACATATATCAATGCACCACATAATCATGCAACACATATAAGAATGTATACTCAACCAGGATATCTCGGATAGTACTTTCGTACCTCTATCACAGCAATCCTAATCCACTGGAACAACCAGACAACAGGTCTAATCCAAGCCTATTCATCAAGTGAAAACCATCACTAAACTTATCTACCAGACTTAACTAGATAATCCTGAGATAAATACTGATAAAATTCCAAACCTTCGTCCGTCGCTAGCCCGCTGATGCCGCTAGCTCCCAACTAGAGCACAGCTCTGCTACAAGACCAGCAGCTCCCCGCTAGTGCCCAAATCTCGGAACAAGACTAGAACCTGTCAGAAACGACTGAAATGCTATGGAATTCTCTGAATTGGCGAGTCAAAATGAGGAAATCCGACCACTATTTATAGGCCATGTTCGGATCGTCCGAACCCTCTTCGGAACGTCCGAACTCTTACGTGTCCATCGGCTCTTGACAGCTCATGATCGGATCCTCCGATCATACACTTCGGACCGTCCGAACATGCACGTGTCCAGCTGCTCTTGACACCTCATGATCGGATCCACCGAACCTACACTTCGGAACGTCCGAACTCCCACGTGTCGATCAACTCTTGACACCTAATGATCGGATCCACCGAACTCACTTCGGACCTTCCGAACTCTTCGGTGCTTCTGAACCATCTTCGGTCCGTCCGATCATGACTCGGTCAAAATTACACATTAAACCTTCTTAATCACCATTACTCCGTTAATTACCCAATTTGGAATTCGGGCTACTACATTCTCCCCCCCTTAAAAACGATTTCGTCCTCGAAATCTAGGCAAGAGAATGAACAAAACGAAAATAACAACATCGATACCCTCAAAATCTAAGGGACAACCCATCACTAGACGCTTGGCTAAAACCGAATGACCCATCGGAGTAGAAACGGAAAGAATGACATCTAGAGAAACATGCGGTAACTTATGACGCTTAACAAATCGTCCTGGTCACCCCAACGACCTACACTTCCCTGACTACTCTCATCACCAAAGTGGTCAGCCATTGCTACAACAATAGAATGGGGAAACTAGTAAAATGGTCAACGGAAATCCCAAAACAGAATCTATATCCCAAAATCGTATGCATGCTCTGATACCATAAATGTAGTGACCCGTTCCAGAATCACCTACTAATCAAAAACTAAGCATGCAATTAACCTAATAAACAATAATCAGAGCTAACAGCGGAAAAAGTCAACAAAATAATGGTTATACAACCCAATCGAAGTCTAGAATAACTCAAAATAAAAATACCCAATACAACCATATCGAATCAAAACAATACCGATAAACTAAACCAACCAGCTACTCAACGTCCTCCTCCTGCTCCTCCTGAGCTGTCCAACCTGAGGCCTGCCCCGTGGGAATGGGGTGTCCAAGAATAAACAAAACCGAGGACGTGAGCGATAAGAACGCCCAGTACAAAAGTATGAGTATACAGACCTATATGAAATGCACATGCTATGATCATGATACCGGGGTAGTCAAGAAACAGGAGTCACAAAAGGATCTCAACAATGCTCAGTCTAGAGGCGCCAAGTGGATAGTGCCGCGCGGTACACCTCTGGGTCACTGCATCCACTACAAGACAGACGTGGACCTAAAATGTCCCGGACCACCGAAGCCCTCCCGACCCGTCGGCCACTGTGTACTCTCGGTGTCCATGCGTCCACAAGACAGGGCTGAGCGGCCCCAAGATATAGCTTATCTCGAAAGAGATACAGCTCAACAGTAAAGGCTATCTCGAAGGAGGTACGGCTCAACATGAAATGCAACGTGCAGTAATAAACGTGACATAATAGCATGCATCATATGACATATATCAATGCACCACATAATCATGCAACACATATAAGAATGTATACTCAACCAGGATATCTCGGATAGTACTTTCGTACCTCTATCACAGCAATCCTAATCCACTGGAACAACCAGACAACAGGTCTAATCCAAGCCTATTCATCAAGTGAAAACCATCACTAAACTTATCTACCAGACTTAACTAGATAATCCTGAGATAAATACTGATAAAATTCCAAACCTTCGTCCGTCGCTAGCCCGCTGATGCCGCTAGCTCCCAACTAGAGCACAGCTCTGCTACAAGACCAGCAGCTCCCCGCTAGTGCCCAAATCTCGGAACAAGACTAGAACCTGTCAGAAACGACTGAAATGCTATGGAATTCTCTGAATTGGCGAGTCAAAATGAGGAAATCCGACCACTATTTATAGGCCATGTTCGGATCGTCCGAACCCTCTTCGGAACGTCCGAACTCTTACGTGTCCATCGGCTCTTGACAGCTCATGATCGGATCCTCCGATCATACACTTCGGACCGTCCGAACATGCACGTGTCCAGCTGCTCTTGACACCTCATGATCGGATCCACCGAACCTACACTTCGGAACGTCCGAACTCCCACGTGTCGATCAACTCTTGACACCTAATGATCGGATCCACCGAACTCACTTCGGACCTTCCGAACTCTTCGGTGCTTCTGAACCATCTTCGGTCCGTCCGATCATGACTCGGTCAAAATTACACATTAAACCTTCTTAATCACCATTACTCCGTTAATTACCCAATTTGGAATTCGGGCTACTACACTACCCAAGAGAAGAGAATTCCCAGAAACATCCACCAACTCATCCGCTTGGGGTGGGTTGTTGTGTTTTACAATCCCAGGACTATGATGCACTTGTAGAGAGTGTTCAGGCCATAGCAACGACCTCTTCATACACTATGCCAACTCAATTACAACCCCATACGTCCAACAAATCAATAAATCAAGGCTACCTCCGCAATATCAAATCTCAATCGACAAGTGGCTTAATATGCAATTTAATGATGCAAATCAATATCATCATCTCAATATCATAATAAACTCATCTCAAGACAACAATCATCATCAAATCACAAGTAATTCAGCGAGCCATAAAATTTTCAATTTAAAATAAAAATGATACTTTTACCTCGTATGTTACCGACCGTAACGTACCTTTCAAATATTACCAAAAAGAGATCAAAATGTGTAGTTGAGAAGTCTTAAACCTCTGAAGTGTACTATCTCAAGAACTCAGATTATTTATCAAAACAGAGCAGGTTCTGCACAAATTCTTAATTATTTCAATATTACTTCAAATCGAGATCTGCAAATTGATATGCAAGAAAACTCAAAGCCCAACAATTATTCTTCACAAAGTTTTGTCAAATAAAGTCATTTACCCAGTCGTTCATAATTTGAAACATACAACATAATTCCCACGAATTCTGCGTCAATACATTTCTGGCACACTTTAGTATTTTGAGCATAACTTCCTCAATATCCAATAGAATGAAGCCAATTTGGTATCATTTCGAAGAAAAGACAATGTTATATAACTTTCATTGGAACATCAAATTGCGAATCCCAACCAATAAATCCCAAAATTCGAATAAACAGAAGGAATGTACACAAATCTGTACTACCTCGGAATTTCAGACCAAATTTAGTAAAAATCATGTATCTCTCTCAATTCTTCCTGGAATTGAGTGATTCAAGAACCAAATCGAAGCTAACTTGATGATCTACAAGTCTGATGAAACTCTAACTCCAAAATCCAAACATAACTGTCTCATATACACGAAATACAGAAGGTGTAAAAATTGTTCTTTGCACGTAAACAAGAATCCATTCTCATATCCTTTTTAAATTCAAATCAACTCATATACAACATCTTCAACATCTTAATATCTCAAATATCAACTCAAATATCAATTATAAATTTCAACCTATTTCCAAACTTGAATAAAAATGAGAAATACTTACATCATCTTGAAGCTCGTGATGAGAGGATCACAAATCTACTTTCATTTCATATTTTTCTTGCGTAAATCTCACTTAAATTGAAGAAGAAATTTAGAAAATGGAAGGAGCTATGGTTTCGATGGAGGAGAAGGAGGAAAAATGGATAGAAAATGAATGATGGAGATCGAAGCGTGTTTACATAGTCAATTTCGCATCATGCAAAGTCTCAGCGCCACTTTTCAGCATCTCAACGCCAAATTTTCGCAACTCTAAGCGCATCAGCGCTTGAATAGTAATAGATGAACATTAATTTTTTTTATTTTTTTGTTTCAATTTTTTTTAAAAAAAATTGGACAGTACATCGACTTTGATGGTAGAGAAAGTGTTTTCAACCGAACAAGTGATGATTAGATGAATGATAGTCTCATTGAGGAAAAAATATTTCTAACAATTGCTAATAAAATTAATTATTGTACAAATGTTTCAAGATATGAAGACTCGCAAAGACTATTGTAAGATAATTATTTATGGTAGTTTACGATTATTTGATTAGAATATTTTACATATTTTATGATTTATTAAATATCTATATATATATTATTTATCAAAATTAATTAAACCCACTTCACTAACTAGCTTTGATATTGTGATGAAGTTTTTTTTAAATATATAATTTCGAAAATACTTTTCTTTATATTTTATTTTTTCTGCTACAAAATTAAAATTTTAAAATTAACAACTTTCATTTATTTATTTATTTTAAAAAAATTACTTCAATATTCTCTAATTTTTCTACGAAATACACACATCGTATATGTCACAATCCGCTAGTAACATATTGTTGTTTAAACTAAATCAAGATCCTAGTTCCGCTACCGTGCATGGTCGATAGTCATGACTTCAATTCTCTTTACCAATACCTATTCAGGTGAGCTTGTCGTACAAAGTTTTCTTATTGTCATTTATCTGACAAGGTAGTTTACATATTATTATGTTAGGCTGGATGTATATCAGTGTACAAAAGAGAAAGAAAACCAACAAATATATATGCTAGCATAATAATATAAAGTATGTGTCATAGACAGTCTCATGGATCTTAATCAGTGAGATGAGTCAACCTTACAGATATTCACGATAAAAAGTAATACTCTTAGCATAAAAAGTAATATTTTTTCATAGATGACCCAAATAAGAGATCCGTCTCACAAACTATGACACGTGAGACCGTCTCACACAAGTTTTTGCCTATATATTTTTGTCTATATGTTTATCTCTTTTATGTTGATCATCTATGTTATCCAATTTCAATCGTAGCTCTAGGTATCTTTCAGTTTTTGATAATTTTAATATTTTTCATCAAGAATACTAACGTGACACTGCACAAGTCAGCACTTTTTCGATGTCATGCACACCAGCGCGACATTGTAAAATGACTAAAATTTCCAAAACAAAAATAGCAGATTAAAACTGAATTCGACAACTTAGAAAACCAAAATCGCAAATGCATAAATATATAGGTGATCAACACATACGTATCGGAATATCACATTGGTTGTCAGTAATTAACAATTTTTTTTTATAGTTACACTTGTATATCATTAATTTCTCTTGTCCATGAGCACAAAATATTTCTGAGTTAACCTATGCTTAATATATACCTTACCACCCACAAATATATATATTTAAAATTTTATTAAACGGGTTTTTGAAATTTAATAATTATTGTTTCATGACATCCACAATCCGCCAGTCCTTGTTCTATATTTTATTAGATTTATGACCATTAAAATTGTTATATTTCTCAAATTATTATTATGAATTATGATGGCACCCTTGAAATTAATTTCTTATAATCGTACGTATGTTTATATTATATTTTAAATAAATATTCTACTATATTATATTATTACTATTATAATAAATAAAAAATCTATCTTTGCATGCCTTGTGCAACTTCATGAACAGAAATGCCATGGAGAAGCCAATGATAGATACGAAGATTTGATTGTTATTGAGACATTATCGCATCAATTGGCCGACCAAAAAAAATAGATACAACCAACGACGTATAAATTATAATTATTTACATAGACAATATCACATTTATGCGTTCTTTTGATTGAGAGTATCTTTTAGTTTCTCTTTAAGAACTATTTCTATAATGTGAGTACCGAATAGATAACATGATAATATGTGATCTGTGGACCATAACTCATATATGGATAATGTCTATCATTATCTTTGATATTTTTTTTTAGCTCATCATAAAAACAGAAATTATATTTAAGTCTCTACACATTAAAACTCACAACTTATTTAGATACATTAAAGCTCAATTGCCAAAATTTTAATCAATCACTTTATTTT
Source organism: Primulina eburnea (assembly GCF_022965805.1). Classification (NCBI taxonomy): domain Eukaryota; kingdom Viridiplantae; phylum Streptophyta; class Magnoliopsida; order Lamiales; family Gesneriaceae; genus Primulina; species Primulina eburnea. Next base: position 28,239,435 of record NC_133118.1, read on the forward strand.
TAGACTTAATTTAATAGATAATCCACAACACATAATTAGTCACATATAAATTCATATAAATAAAATTGATCCAACAAGAGATCATGGGAAATGAGAATAGAGACATTTATTGCTTTAAAACCTTGTAACGATCCAGACATCACATTTCGATCGATCTGCAAGCAAAAACATTCATTTATTTTCACAGCTTGTTTGGAACGTTTTCTCCAATATTAATCGAAATATTAAACATTTGCTATTTTATAAAAAAAAAACTGCAGTTTATGATAACGATACAACTCAAATATTTTAAATAATATCCGTAATGTGTTAATTGATTTCCTAATGGAAACAAGACAAAAACTTGTATGAGACGGCCTCGCGGGTCGTATTTGTGAGACGGATCTATTATTTGGGTCATACATGAAAAAGTATTACTTTTTATGCTAAGAGTACTACTTTTTATTGTGAATATTGGTAGGGTTGATCCGTCTCAGAGATTAAGATCCGTGAGACGGTGTCACATAATACTCACCTTAGAAGCAATCATTACTCCGAAACAAGATCTACCAAGAGACGGATCAAATGTAATTTAATTTATTGAAGGAGATTAAATATGAGTTTTTTGAAAAAATAATTAATTTATAGAACTTTAAAAGTTTTTATTTTATTTGATTATCCAATCTTTTTATATAGCAAATACAATGTTACCTAATGCCATGCAAGTCAAGCTCTTTCACAAACATGAGAAAGTGATCACATTGCGAGTAGCATCCATCCATTCCAAGCTGTTGTTTCAAGTTCCAATTCTCAGCCTCTAGCTCAGCCTTTCTCTTCTTGGTTTCTTGCAGCTGCTTTTCGAGCTCAGCTTCCCTTTCTTCGCCCTCGCGCAGAGATTCTTGGAGCTGCGCATTCTTTCGTTTCAAGTCCTCCCTCGACTCCCTGGCTCGCCTTTTGGCCCGCTCCCGGTTGAACCAGCTAGTAACTTGCTCCACATCCAGTCCTGTAATACTCACTAGCTCGATCTTCTTCTGTTTACTCAAGTGTTCGGATTCTTCAAATGCTGCATTTAGCGCATGGAGTTGAAGTTTCTTGAATCGTATAGCCATGGCACGTACACCTTGATTAGTCCTCACCATGTTTAGGAATCCTTTAGAGCTAGCACACGGAATTTATGCATACAATTGCCAGCCATCTAAGGAAGAAAAACATGATGTAGACAAGCAGATGAAGGTAGGACCAGACGGAGAAAACTAAGCACATTTTCAATCGGCAATCGAGAAGCTTCCCATAAATGTAAGGGTCTCTTTCGACAGAATCAGTCCATTAATATAAAATGTTCGAGACAAAATACATAGCCGAAGATCCAAATTCGAGGCATTGTTAACCAATTAAACTATATATAAATATATATTAAATAATTTTTTGTAGCATCCATCTACCAGAAGAAACAAGTTCAAGATGCCTCGAGCCAGTTGGCTTCTCCTTTTCATAACATAGAATTTATCGATCTAAAACTTAAACTTTTTCCCTTTTGAAAATATGCATATACTAGAGAAACCATCCAATTAATATTGCATTTTACTTCGTACTTTAAACTTAACGTTGGTGAAATAATGGCCTGGTCCAGGGGACAAATTGAGGTTCGAGAGAAAGTCCATTATTCGAAACTAAAACAAAATTGCCAGAAAAGTGCATTATAGCAAGTTTCTAAGAAGCGTAAAGTATCCTGTGGAAGTCGAGCTTCAAGCTTTTCAAGCTTAAGCGAGATTAGCACGAGCTTTAGCGTGAAAAAAAGTTTTTTTATCTTTAGTGTAATTGTAATTATCTCAAACTAGTAAATAGATAAAATAATACATAAATATGATAAATTTAAGTCTGTTACATCAATTCTCATATTTATAAAAACATCAAAATCTCAAAATTACAATATTTATTTATTTTTGCAACTAGAATACATAAAAAATTGTTAAATATTTATCAAATCATTGTCAGACACGCTTAATCATAATTAAAATTAAAAAATTACCATCTAAATTATAAATCTAATTTATTATTTTAAAATAAAAAGACATACCTTCAAAAAAAAAAAACAGATGTGATTAATTGTACTTAAGCACGTTTAATTAAATGTTAATTACGCTTAATTCGGTCAAACTGTAGTTTGACCGTTTTTTTCCGCTTTTCTCCGAAGCAGAGCGTTTTTGTTGATCTTCAATCTTAAGCGGAGCTTAAGCGTGTTTTTTAGAACACTGCATTATAGACATAGTTTTTACCGAGTTTAATAAATATAGTTTAAACATGTATTAACAAAATAACTATTTACTTTTTCATTTTAAATCAGAAAAACTATCTGTAAGTTCCATGTAATTTGGCAGATGAGCTTTGGTGATATTCGATATCGTGTTCTTGGCGGTGGCGGACAGGGATGGCTAGTTGGATTGTTAAATTTTCTCGGTCGACAAGGGCGAAAATCTTTGTCCCGAGTTGATGAGTCATTCAATAATAAGAATGTTATTGCCTTGCTCAACAGAAATCAGTACTTGCATGGTTCGCAGAAACGGAACGGGAACGGTGACCGTCGTTCCAAAGTTCCAGGCAAATTGGTGATTGTTTTGTAGCGCTGTTCTTCGACGTTTTATCGGCGATTTAACAGCGAAGCGGAACGGAACGGCTGAGCGGAACGGTTTGGTGTTTCAAAAATATGGTTACGAGATATTCATGGTTCATTACGGTAAGGTATGATAATGATTATTGTAGATGGTTATTGTTTATGGTTATGTTTATTGGAATGATAATAGAATGGCTATGTTATTGGTATTATATTTCATAGTTGTTGATGATTATGAAAATGAATGTGTAGAATAGAAAGTTGATCTTGAGCCAAATAAGAAATAGAAGTGCAGAAACAGTATGAAAAATATGGCAGTAGTAGTGGTTTTTAGTATAATATCTTGTATATTGATCCAATTGTTGTGAGGTCAATTACATTAGATAGATAAGATATAAGGCTATAACTTTCATGTTTTGATAAATCATTTGATTTTTCAACATCTGGTACACATGGAATTTGGATTTGATTATGGGTCGTCTCAATATATTGGTGATAGATACAATGAATCTTCATCATCTATTTGGCAAGGTGTTGGACGTCATGGTCCCAATTATAGATCTTCAAGTACACCTGATAGTTCTACTGTGTATCGTGGATTCAGATACTATAATCGACGTGATGAAACACTATTACAAAATCAGTCATCCCATTCTAATGATCTTTCGTCATCTCAATCTAATCAATATCTCTATGGACAATCACGTCAAGATCCAAATGTTCGAAATCAATTTAATCTACGAGATAGTAATCAAGAATATAACAATGATTTCGCTCATCCACGTCACTGTTCATGGTAATAGCTTTGTTATATTATAATTTTTAGTGTGTATTTCTTATTGTGCTATTATTGTAAAATAGTTTTGTATTGATATATTAATTTGTAATAACTTCATATATTTTATTTTTTTAGTATGATGTAATTTACATTTAAATTTTTTTACCAATTTTTTGAATTTATTAATTTTTTTATACAACCGTTCCGCAACATAACATTGGAACTAGAACGGTAGTTGCCGTTCCAAGCACCGCAACCGTTCCGGCGAACCATGAGTACTTGTGTTGTGATTTCATCAACTCACATTTATAGATTTCTCAGTAATCAACTAGAAATCTTATTGGTACAATTAATTGTGCATCGATCATTAATAGTTCGAAAATTTTCGACGGAGGTTTTCAGCAATCTCCATTTGATTTGATGTATGCAATTATCCCATCACAAAAACATGTCTGAAAATATAATCTTAGCTGAAATTCAGCAGTCGAGATGATCGGGATCCAGCCAAAAGAGAGAAAAGAAACAACCAAGTGCGGAGTACCGATTGAGTAATCCAAAAATTTCCTTCCAAAAACACAAAGAAAGCCATCAAATGAAATGCATATATATGTAATTTTGACAAAAAACGAAGTAAATAAACTACAATACAATTAGCATGTGGGTTCTGTTGCGTGTTTTCTTGATTGCTCGCAAGCGCACGACGTCAAGTTATAGTAAAATGTATTTATGAGTGCAAGTGTCGATCCCACGAGGAGTGTAAATGTAAAAATGTATCAATGCTAGTAATTAAAATAGTCACGATTTTATTTAGACAAATAAAAGAGAATTGGTGTGTTTAAAACAGTTCAATTGCGAATAAATAATAATCGAATTACCGAATGGAGAAATATCAATGATAAAAAATATTTAGAGGAATGATTTCACTAAGTTTCCATGATAATTCTTCGTGGTTGGATTTAAATTCATAAATTCCTATTATTTAATAGCCAAGAACACTTACTCGTTTTATTTCCCCTTTCCCAAGTGACGAATAAATTGTATCAATCAACTTTCGATTCAATTATTCCTAATAAAAATATAAATTTTATTAATAGATGCAAACCATGTTCTTACCTAAGCTTCGCTAAATCTATACGCCTTCCAAACGATATAAACATTCAACGATGCGTCTCTAATGATCTATAATCCTAGTCACTCTCACAAGTTGTAGAATTAATCAGACAACACACAATTTATGGCCAGTGAATTGCAGTGAAATAAATGTAGAGAACACAATTAAACAAAAACGAATTCAATCATCAAAATATCCACGTCAAATCATCGTATAGACAAAGCTACGTCATCCTATAGAATGAAAACTTAGTTCATCACGAAATCCAAGCGAAAACAAGACATATTCGAAGATCTAGACATCGCTACACAATGAAATAAAGAAACGAAGGAAAAGATAACAAATCCGAAGTGTCGTCTTCGTCCCCAGATCCGTTGTTCTTCGTATTTGTGACTGTTCTTCGCACTCTGAATCTTCGTCTCATGTATGCGCTCCGATTTCTCGAGTCTTTCTCCAATGACGGCTGAATTCCTCTTTCTGAACTAACTCGAGCATTTTATAAGATTTTGGACACTCGATGCACGCGGTGGCGCATGATCTCGCGCAATTGTGCGTGCCATTCTGTTGTGGGGCTTGCTGCTGCGCACGCGCGGTCGCGCGAGTTGTAGTGCTGCCGTGCGCTCCTCTCGGGACTTCATGTTCTTCTGTGCGCACGCTGTCGCGCATGATGTTGCGCGGTGGCACGCAAGCTACTGGTTCTCGCCTATGCTCCTTCGCGCGTGGCCACGCACGCCTCTCGGGTTGATGATTTGCGTATATGTGCGCGCGGCTGCGAGTGAAGTGGCGCGGTTGCACGCGCACCTCTGTCCGCGGGTGTGCTCTCGGCTACGCACTACTCTTTTTCTTAGTCCACTTCGTTTCGTGTCCACTATTTTCTCCATTCCTGAAATGACAACAAAAACAAACCAAAAACGCATAAGTCTGTTCGAAACAAGCATAATTCAAAATGGATTCTAATGTAAATTAAGTGCAAATCTTGCACTTATCAGGTTTGATCCTTCAAGCCAAAATAGAGTAGCGGCGGAACGAAGCGCAGCTAGGACTAGATATGGAGTAAAACCCTCCTTGTTTTCTTCCTAAAACTTGAAAGAAACAGAAGTTTAACTCCTTATCCGTGCCCCGGACAAGTCATTCCCCGATTCTTGATGGCCAAAACATTCACACCCCACACACACATATATATAGCTCTGAATGAATTCATCGCGCCATTGTCCGTCTTATACAATAATGCAGATCAGAGAGACACGCCATTTTCAATTTTAGGTGTCATGTCAGCATTTTTCGATGTCACATCTGTATTTTCTGCTGCCACATTAAGACTCTGACGAAATATGACTAAAAGCCATAAAAATTATACTAAACCTAACTTTGAAAGCTTAATAGACTAAACAAATCATTTTCGTTTAATTTAAATATGTTTATAGGTATTTTCATAGGCTAATCGAATATGATCCCTGACATATTGTCAAACTTAATTAAATATGTCGAAACTAGTAACTTAGATAATAAGTTCGATTAATGAAATCATTATGTATTATATAATAGTAATATAAAGATTTCAAAAAAGAGTAAAGAAATAATAATATCAATGTATAATATATTGCTGTTATCGGATTAATTTTACGTGTAATTAGACGATGATAAATGAATAACGTAGAGATGTAAGTTAGGAACTACAAGTAAAGAAACAGTGAATCTAACAAGTAACAAGTTAAATTAATCCCTTATTGGTATTCTAGTTGATGGACTAGGTGAAAGGTTAACAAATAATCATAAGTTTGATTCTCCAAATTTTTATCAGGTGAGGCCGTCGCACAAGACAATTAATATTCAATGCGGTTTACCTGACTAGCGTGGTTTTCAGATTATTACGTTATTTCGAAAGTTTACCTGCTGTAAATCGAAAGATGACAATCGTGAGTTTCAATGTCATAAAAAAAGTAACAAGTTAAATTAGCTATATATGCATCGCCAACAAAAATTATAACTTTGTCATTTTTTAAATTAGTACGTGTATGTTGCATATTACATTTTAAAGATTCTACTATATTGGATATAATTTATATAATAATATTATTATAAAATATATTTTATAACAAAAAAAATTGAAATATCATAAATATATACGGTCATCCTGCTTATATGTTATAGGGACAATAATTTTTTTAGTCTTCTACAAATCGTTTCATTTTAGGTTTCGGTAAGTATTCAAAGTTCATTTTGATTTGATGAAATAATTTTGAATTTTTTTTTTTTGTTTTGTTTGCTTTTAGTTCTTTTTTGGTGGAGCTGAAAAAACTAATATAACGTCTGAAAGTATTGGTGTGATGTCGAAAATTACTGATGTCGTGTCTGAAACAACTAGACTTCGGGGTTCTCGTATCCCGAGACATATGATACGTGTCAACTAAATATTTCAGTTATTAACTAATCATGCACAGTGTCCAAAATTATAGGAAGATCAAGAATATTTCTTAAAAAAAACAAAGATTTATTACAATTTTTCTTTTGCTTGAGAAACAAACCTCCTTAAACATGTTATGGGCATGAGTTATAGTTTAAAAGAATATTAAAAATATATATTATTTTTAGTTTTAAATCAGAAATATATGTGTATTACTTCCATGTGATCCATCAAATGAGCTTTGGGGATATTGACTTACTCGATAAAGATCTGTACTTGTGTAGCGTCTATATTGTGTATAATTAATTAGCAAGAGATTGATATCGACAATAGGTGTTTATAAGGTTATGCTAAGTCGCGTCAGAGCTCAGACTAATTGTTATGTATCGGAATGTCCTTATAGATCATCCGTTAAATGTATTGTGAACTTCACATTCTAAGCTTTTAAGGTGAAATTAGGTTCAAGCTTATGAACTTTACATGATATCAGAATTCATATCACAGTTATATGTTTGACTACCCTTATGGATCACTCACTAAGATCTTGTAAACTATATGTTTCAATTGTTCATTCTTGGCGTGTTGTCGGCGTGTTGACAAGTCGATAAATTGTTCAAATTTCCATCGGGACATATGAGACGAAAATATCATACTGCGTGAATCTACTATGAACGAATTTAAAATATACAATACGCGCATAATGAATTTCATAATCCACTAGATTCGTGGATTTCATGATGCTATAGTACATTTCAAATACTTTATCCATGCGGCTTACAATAATATACAGATAAAGTAAATGATATAATTAGATAAAATTTGTAAAATTAAAATAAAGATTGTTTTACGTCAGAATCAATAAAGTTCAAGCCACATTTTAATCTCAACCAAGAGAGTTAAGCTAACTCAGAAACATGTTCCGTAAATAACTACAGAAACAATCAAGATTGTCGTGAATAATATTAGAGCCAATCAAAAGTTACTCAATCAGTAGTAAATCAAAATCAATGCTTTCATCAAACATTTTAATCTAAACCAAACTCCCAAATATATGGCTAGTTCGACCATCCCTTGGTATTGATCCAATGACTACAACGGGACGGCATAATTTTTTCATGTGATTCAATGCATTAAACAATATGAAAAAACACATGCGACTTTTTTACAATAATTGGATGAAGATTATAGGATCTGGTATAATGAAAACAGCAGTTTTACTTTGTTTTTCCAATTTCAAAATGAAAGAATATTCATGGAAATGGCACTAATCTTTATGGTCCGCGACTGTATCTTGTCTACCTTTCAATTTATGTATGTTAGGAAATATGTTTCATGTGAATATCTGTGCATTCAATTTGTTCACACTTCTCCATCCCATAATTCTTCCACTGATTTGTATTGGCCTTTTGGGAATATAAATCTTTGTCCTGTGAATCCTCTTACCTGTGGTATCTTTCCAATCTTACATGCTTCTTCTTCTGTTAATTCCCAGTCGAAAATTCGAAGATTCTGTCTCATTCGCTCGCTGTCGAAGCTCTTCACAAGAGGGACTGCTCCCTGTTCGTATACCCATCTCAATGCCACCTGATTTTTCATTTATACCTATCAATGAAAGTTTAATTCGAAGAATCTCATTGACAAGAGCTGTAACCGAGTCGAAATGCTCGTGAGAAACTTTATCAAAGCTTGACTCAAGTTCTGATGTTTCACTTTGATTTTGTGAAAGTGGTATTGACATGCTTTGATATTCATTTTTCAAAAAACTTGGAGGAATTTTCGTAAGAAAATTATTTAATACTCGAGCTCAGATAAGTGAGAAAGCTTGAAAAAAACTATTCGATTCGAGCTCGAGTAGTCTGATAATTCAGACAACAGTCATGTATTTCAATTAAAAAAAACACTAAAAATATAAACTTTTTTTTTGAGTCTCACCTGTGCTTTGGTCTTGTTCCTAGCAGCTGCAATTTCTTTGAGAATTGGATTCTGCATCACTGCTTGTGATCCCCACAAAGCTCCATTTGCCCCAAGAGGAGACCATGCACACACATGAATCCTCTTCTCCTCGCAAACCTCCAACATTCTGCGTTGCTGCCATGCTACATTCATCTCAACCTGAATCTCAGTCGAGTAACGATTCAATAAATCTTCGAGTTTCGAATAAAAAGATGAGACACAAATTTTGAATATTACCAAGTTCTCCAAAATCTCATACAATTACCTGGTTAACTGCTGGTGGGATGGTTGCATTTCGCAGCAGTTTCGAGAGCTTTTCGCAGCTGAAATTGCTAACGCCGATGGATTTGGCTAAACCCAATTTAGAGCACTCCTCCATGGCCTCCCAAACCTCCTTCATATCGAAGAAAAGCATGTCTTCTTCACTTAGTTTATAAGCATCAGCAGTTTGCTTTATCCTTACTGGCCAGTGTATCAGATACAGGTCCACATAATCTTGCCCCAGCTTACTTCATAAATATATTTCTTGTAAGAATATTTTAATTCGTGACGGATTAACATACTGAAATTGAAATTTAAGATGGTTCAGAATTATATATATATATATATATATATCATAAACAGATGCAATAATTGCGCAATGAATTAATGTTTATGCTTAAGTTAGAAACAGAGTTCAAGAAAAAAAAAACATTATTTTTCATTTGGTGAGCTAAAGTGTCGAAATTGAGTTTTAATTTGCTAAACTAAGTTTCAGCATGGAGCACTGCTGGTAAAGGAAGTAGAAGTACTTGCCACCACGGTTCGATCGCTCTACCAAACAGAGACAATTATTACCCCCAACAATGTCCCTCCCAATAATTGCACTCCTAACAATCAATGGGAATTGAACATGTGACCTTTGTGACATTGGCTCTGATATCAATTGTTGGACCGAGCACTTACCACTAGTTATTACCACTAGCTATAACTAGTGTTAATGGTGCAACTCAAATCTTTTTAACCGCACAACAGTTCAAACACCTTCTACCAAACAGAGACAATTATTACACCAACACAGTATCATTATGGACGATTATAATTACTCAAATGAAAATTAGTAAGTTACGAAGTTTGAATTTCAAAAAAATAATAATAATGTGTCTTTCATAATTTTTTTGAAATTTTATTAGTTTCTTTCGTCGAAAATGATGAAATAATATTGAACATGTACGTATTGCAATATAAGAAAATACCAAAATTGTAAATAAAAAAAAGATTAAAAGTAAAATTTGATCGTATCAAAAGAAATAAAAGATTATAATTGTTTTTTTTCCCCATAATAGGATCCATAAAAATATATTAAAAATAAATAAATAAATGAGCCGCGACCTATAATTTCTCCGCCGCCATGAAAGAGCATGCAATAAAGGAAACAAGTACCGGAGTGTTTTCTCGAGGGCCGGCACCACAAGATCACCGTGAGCATCTGTTATGAAAAGCTTCGAGGTGATGAAAATCTCCTTCCGATCCTTAACCAGACCGCATTCGACCGCCGCGGCCACCGCTCTGCCGACGGCTTCCTCTGACCCGTACATGGCGGCCGTGTCAAAGTGGCGGTACCCGGCGGCGATTGCTTCCACGAGGACGGTTGTCAGCTGATGAACCGGTGGCATCGGATGCGCCGCCGTTCCAAAGCCCAGAGCTGGCATCTTGTGGCCGGAATTCAAGATCACTTCCGGAACTAAGAACTCTGTTTTTTCCATGAAATTTCTTCGACCTAATCAATTGATGTAACAGATTTAGAAAAATCGTATGGACAATGAACACGTTATTACGAGTGGATATTTCAAGCAAAAAATGTTCTCTGTTTAAAAAAATTTTAAAAATCCGGGAATGCGACGTCGGGGTTGAGAAATTTTCTTTTGGTAAGAACTCACGTGACACGGTTTTATATGTCATATTTTGTGAGATAAATCTATTATTTGGGTCATGCATAAAAAAATATTACTTTTTATGCTAAGAATATTACTTTTTATTATGAATATCGATAGAGTAGACTCGTCTCACTGATAAAGATTCGTGAGACCGTCTCACAAGAGACTTACTCTTTTTTTTCAACTCTAAAAATTATTTTTTATGTCTAAAATATCGTTTTTCACTGTAAAAATATCATTTTTTTAATTATGTTATGAAAATATTGTGTAATATATATTGATTTGAATAAAAAAAAATATTATTTTCCACTACATTTATAGATCGATCGACCTGTTTCAATGATATAAATTTATCGTATCGTTTTACATGATACTTACACTTTTGAAAATACTCCCATGTCAACAAAAGTCTAAGATGGATTAAGATTGACATTTCACAATTTTATATATTTCTTTAATCTTAATTATTTAGTAAGTAAATATTTTATATAATTGACATTATCATAATAATATCTACTATTATAAAAAAGAATGAGGTGACATAATGCATAATTTTTCAGATTACAAAAATACACATATCAAGTTACAAAAATACTTAATTTTCTATAACAAAAATATCATAAAAACCCATTTCAATAAATTTTTAGATAATCTATAACTATTATATATCAATAAAATATTTATTTATCTTTATATATTATTATGAAGTTTTAAATTTTCAATCATTCTTAATGTTAAAAGTTATTTTAAAAATAATATTATGATTAGTTATGAAAATAATATATTTTTTGAACAAAAGTTTTATCTTCGATATAATTTTTGTATCTTTTTATATAAAAATTATTTAATATCGAAAACTTTTAATGTATATGTACGTTGAATAGGTCTCTGTGAGACGGTCTTATTAATATTTATCTGTGAGACAGATCAACCATACCGATAGTAATACTCTTATCATAAAAAGTAATACTTTAATGGATGACCCAAAAAAGATATATGTCTTACAAAATACTACCCGTGAAACCGTCTCACGTGCAAAGAGATACTAGCTATGTATTTAATATTTATATAGCAAGAAATGTTCCACAAAATAGAGCAGATGATTTCATTCTCATAAAATAATTGTAACTTTGATATTAATTCTTAAATCAAATCCCTTCAAATAAATTAAATAAATTCCTTCAAAAAGAATCCCAAAGTTTCCCAAGTTTATGGATTCCAAATTTATTCAAATTACATTTATTTTCTAAAATAACAATAATTTATAATTTTAGTATGCTATAATGTCAATAATTCCTCCCGTTTTAATGGTTGGTTGAGAATAAAGAAACTTTATTATATCTTTTTTTTTTACAGTGGGTGTGGTGTTTTTGGCTTTAACGTGGGTGTTGGGAAAATTTGTTGAATTAATTTCTGTGATACTTTAAACATGCAAAGGTATATTGTGGCATTAATTTTTCTCTTTTACTTTTTGTTGGTTTTGCTCATTTTCTAACCTACGCATATCTGTCTACTTGATCGATTTTGGTTGAAGTTTTGCAAGAAAATGGGGTGCTTTCATAAATGTCATCAATGCGAAGCATTCACGAGTGCTAGCGACGAGCGCACGCGCACACACACATATATCAAATTGCGACACACACGCAAACGAACACTCACGCGCATAGACACACACGAATGTATATACATATACGTTGATATATCCAAGATAGCGTCCTAATAAGTATCTTAGTTTTTTGTTACATGTGGTTCGAAGAAAATATTTGAGTTTCTTATTTCTTACATTGATTCTATATAAGATCAAGAATATTATTGCTTATTGTGATTTATAGACTACTGCGTTAGTTTAAGAATTTACTCAATGTATACCAAAGAGTAGAGGGTATGAGTTATCATATCATAAAAAAATATCGTTGGTACGGGTTTTTTCGTACAAAAACTTGAATAATATGATTTTTTTGTTATTGTTCGTTTATCGCTTTAACAAAATTATTACTAACAACTGAGCTATTTTAAACTATAGATAGTTGAAACACCACATTTCAGATATTTTAAAGGGAAAATTTATTAGTCTCCATTAAATTATTAAATGTTATATTTCAGATTTTATGTTACCAATAATTTGGGAATTTAATAGCTATCAAGCACATATGTTCTAATTATGGCCGCAGCTACAATTTGGATGGATGGAATTTCGAGACGTGCCATCTGCAGTAAATGACAATTAATGAATGTTCTTAAACTAATTTTTGCATGCGAAGCAATCATTCATATTTTTAATAATAATAATAATAATAATATATATATATATAGAGTGGGTCTCATGTGAGACCGTCTCACGGATCTTAATCCGTGAGACGGGTCAACCCTACCCATATTCACAATAAAAAGTAATACTCTTAGCATAAAAAGTAATACTTTTTCATGGATTACCCAAATAAAAGATCCGTCTCACAAATATAACCCGTGAGACCGTCTCACACAAGTTTTTGCCATATATATATATATATATATATATATATATATATATATATATATATATATATATATATATATATATATATATATATAAATATATGACAAAAACTTGTGTGAGACGTATATCACGGATTGTATTTTGTGAGACGGGTCTCTTATTTGGGTTATCGATGAAAAAATATTACTTTTTATGCTAAAAGTATTATTTTTTATTGTAAATATCAATATGAGTATTACTTTTTATGTTAAGAATATTATTTTTTATTGTGAATATAAATAGGGTCGACCCGTCTCACAGATAAAGATTCGTAAAATCGTCTCACAAGAGACGTACTCTAAAATATAAACTCTAAATATATATTACTCTGTCTGTCTCTGTAAGGTTTATTTTGTCCGACAAATATCGAAAATAATGAAAATATCAGAATATGATGTAAAATAGTAAATTCGTGTTTTATCAGAATTAAATGTTGTGCCAGATGTTACAACATCTCGGACAACATCTACACGCAGCGGAAAATTAACTTTTATAACACAAATTGACTTTGAATTAATAGATGGAGAAGATTAAATATGCACAAATATAAATACTTGTGCGGTGACTTATGACAAAAATAAATCACTAGAAAACCACAATGTTTACACAAAAACCTAACACTAGTGATTATGACAAAAATCAATTTCTTCAACAAGTTGAGAAAACAAATGCTTTCTAAAACAAATAACCAGAATAAAACTAAAACAAGAAAGCAAAAACGTGTTGCTAAAAAGTAGATCCAAGATAAGCAATCTTCGGCCAACTTCTTCCCAGATGTTGTCCACAGATGTTCTCAACATTCACAGCAACACTCGGTATATGCACTCTTCAAAACAGCACGTCCCTCGAAGGATTATTTCTCTGACTTTTTCACGGCGTGCACAAGTACGTGTAAGTATGTATGATTGAGAGAGGAAAGCACCACGAAAATCTCCCACGAAAATCACCTCACGCGAAAACTCTCCACGAAAAACACTTCGTCTCCACGAAAATTATACACACAAACTCTCTGAATTTTTCCCACGAAAATTCTTTCTTTTAAGCTCCCAAGAAAATCACCTCCACGAAAATCCTACAAGTGAACTCCTCCACTAAAACTCTCTCTACAATCTTCTCTCTATTCATCATCAATCACCTCTTATGTATAGCTTTCATCTCTCCTAGAGTTTATCTTCCATAAAGAAATCTATAAGATATGGTAAACAAGAATTCTATTAGAAACAAATCAATAATACCATATCATGTAAATCATTATCATAAATATTATATCTAGAAGATATTTATCACAAAGATAATATCTAGAAAAGTAAAACAAAATATTTCACATAATCTTATCAATATTAAATTCAAGGAAGACATTATATCACAATAAAATCTTAACATAATTATCTAGAAAGGCAAAACCACAATTAAATATTATACTCAATCAAATCAACAAGGAAAAGATAATATTAGGGAAATCAATGTAATATGGAAATTATATTTCCCTTCAATCTCCGCCTTTTTACCTTTCTGGACAAAATCAAATCAAACTCAATTTCTCAGTTGACCTCCAGTTAACTCCCCCTTAATATCAGAATATTTTCCCCCTGAATAAAATCAAGTTGATACGGGTTTGTTCGTTGTGTTGGCAAAACCTGAGACAACACCTGCAAAAATCATTAACAGTTCATTTCATTAGAACAGAAACACATCAGGGAAGCAGAACCTTAACAAAGCAGAACATTAAAAACGAAATCAAGCAAAGGTATCAGATAGATGGTATCACGTGATCCTTTCAATTCACAGTCCCTTGAGTTTGAGTCGCATCTTCTCCCTCTTTTTGTCCAAAATGGACATCTACCTCAATAGCCAGATGATAGTCAAAAACTAAGTTCTCATAAGAGACAAGATCAGCTTTAGCCCGTAATTACTAACCAAAATTACTGAATAATTGCGTCAAGAATCATTTCAAAAAAAAATTCCAGAATTGAAGCACACATCGAATTAACACCACTGAACCATCAAAAATCACAAATATTGGATTTCTAGTAAAACCCAGATTTTCATCGAATTTTCTCAATTGAAATACGCATACCCTCTTGACCAACAATATTCACAATGTTATGTTTGTGCATGACCTGTTTATGCCTAATAACAGAATGTAACAGAAATAGAAACATGAAAACAAATATGAGATATGTTCACAAATGAAATGTTGTCACAAATGTTGGCAACATCTTCTCACAACACGTCCAATTTCAAAATATATTTCGATTTTTCTGCACACTTAGAGACTTATCAACTTTCTGATCATAGAAGTGATAGCTCCCACACTAGAAGAACGGTCTTCTTTAGGACTCCTCTAGGTAGCTTTTTCCAATTTCTTCTATTTTTGCCTTCTGTGTATTAAATTCAGAAGAGGTAGCTCCCACACTAAAAGCACAGTCTTCATTGGACTCTTTTAGGTAGCTTTTTCCCATCTTTTCTTCTGATACAGAGCATATGCATAATTGATTTTTCTTTTTACTCAATCTTTTCAAGTCACTTTTCGTATGGGATAATTTCATGGAGTACATGATCATCCTTCAACAACTTTGTAATTTAATCAGATTATTAATCATATCCAAGTGTGTTAAGTTTAGATAGAACAAGAAATTGTAAGTGCACCAGAAGATTATGCAACATTGTGATAACACATCATATAACAGTATGAATGCAAATGCAGTATGTCTAAATTCTAGAATGCACATGCATGTTAGGTGTTGTCTGAGATGTTGTAACATCTGAGACAACATCTATGAATGATCAGGCAGAACACATGCTGAGAGATTTCCAAAGCTTGGAGAACCTCTCAAAGTCTAATGCTTTTGTGAATATGTCAGCCAGTTGGTTATTTGTACCAACAGATTCAATTCCAATCAATCTTTTTTCTACTAAATCTCGAATAAAGTGGTGTCTAATGTCAATGTGTTTAGTTCGAGAGTGTTATTCTAGATTTTTTTTTGAAATATTAATTGCACTAGAATTATCACAGTAAACAACTAAAGTTTCACTCTCAAATCCATAGTCTTCTATCATTTGATTAATCCACAAAAATTAAGTGCAACCACTTCTTGCTGCAACATGTTCGGATTCAGCCGTTGAAAGTGACACAAAAAGATGCCATCATGCATTTGTTTTATTTGTAAACCAAGAAAAAAAACTTAATTCAACAACCATGCTCATTTCAAATGTAGATGACATGCACTCAACAAAATTATCAGCATGCTTTTGAGATGAGAAATCAAAGATTATATCATCAACACAGACTTGACAAATAAGAATCTCACATTTGGGATTTTGAATAAAAAGAGTTTTGTCTACCTCACCTCGTTTGAATCAAATTTCAAGTGGATATTCTGTTAATCTTCCATACCATTCTAGACATGATCCAAATGGTGTGGATCCTCAAAACCCTTAGATTGTCTGTGAAAACGCAGAGCTCATGCAAATAAGTCCAGCCATCTTTCGGTAATCAACTTTTTCTTTCTTTCGAGTTTGGACACCTTCATGCATACTTCCAATTATTTGAGATGATGGATGATTTTTCTGAATTTTACTTGGAATATTCTGTCCATCATCGTTATTCTTTTCGTCCTCAGCTTTAGTGACTTCAGTGTCAAGTGTTGTGTCAGATGTTGCAACATCTGGGGCAACATCTGCATTTTCCAGTGATATTGGAATTTCCAGAAACTCATCTACATCATATTCAGCTGTTTTCTTCTTCAAATCTGCACAGTCATCAAAAACAACATTAATGGATTCCATAATAGTCTTAGCTCGTAAATTAAACATGCGGTAAGCTCGACTATTAGTTGCATATCCCAAAAACAAACATTTATCACTCTTTGAATCAAATTTTGCAAGTTTATCACAGTCATTCAAAACATAGCACACACAACCAAAAACATGAAAATATTTAAGGTTAGGCTTCTTTCCCATAATTATCTCATACGATGTCATAGTCGAACCACTTCTCAAATACGCCCTATTTGAAATATGACATGCAGTGTTAAGGGCTTCTGCCCAAAAACGATTTGAAATGCACTTTGAAGTCAACATCACCCTTGCCATTTTTTAAAGTGTTCTATTCTTATGTTCGGCTATCCCATTTTGGTGTGGTTTCTTTGGAGCAGAAAATTCATGTGAAATACTTTTTTTGTCACAAAAAGATGAGAACGAGGAGTTTTCAAATTCCTTACCATGGTCAGTCTTTATCCTTGTCACCTTCAAATTATGAAAGTTTGTAATGCTTGTGACCAATTTTTTAAATACATTGAAAGTGTCTGATTTCTCCCTAATGAAACTTATCCATCAAAACTGTGAGAAATCATCAACAAAAACAAATGAATACTTCTTACCTCCAAAACTTTCCACTTCCACAGGACCCATAAGATTCATGTGTAGCAATTCGAGGCAAAGTGTTGTCCCAAAGTGGGGCAACATGTGATGTGACACGCGAGTTTGCTTACCCTTTTGACAGTCTCCACAAACATATGGTGTACTAGATGATAGGTTAGGCATACCTCGTACAGCATCGTACCTCTCCACGAAAAACACTTCGTCTCCACGAAAATTCTACACACAAACTCTCTGAATTTTTTCCACGAAAATTCTTTCTTTTAAGCTCCCAAGAAAATCACCTTCACGAAAATCCTACACGTTAACTCCTCCACTAAAACTCTCTCTACAATCTTCTCTCTATTCATCCTCAATCACCTCTTATGTATAGCTTTCATCTCTCCTAAAGTTTATCTTCCATAAAGAAATCTATAAGATATGGTAAACAAGAATTCTATTAGAAACAAATCAATAATACCATATCATGTAAATCATTATCATAAATATTATATCTAGAAGATATTTATCACAAAGATAAAATCTAGAAAAGTAAAACAAAATATTTCACATAATCTTATCAATATTAAATTCAAGGAAGACATTATATCACAATAAAATCTTAACATAATTATCTAGAAAGGCAAAACCACAATTAAATATTATACTCAATCAAATCAACAAGGAAAAGATAATATTAGGGAAATCAATGTAATATGGAAATTATATTTCCCTTCAGTCTCAATTATATAACCTCCATTTTCGTTTTTGGTTATCTTAAATATATATAGTCAAATTCTGTATCACAAAAACTCCAATGAGACTATATCAAGAGTCAATTTTGTGATACTGATATTTTATTTTAGCCACTCATAAAAAAATATTATTTTTTATTATAGATATAGTCATCCTCATGAATAAAGATATGTGTGACCGTCTAATAAGAGACCTACTAATTCTACATTTAGTAACAATTTTTTCTTTTTTCTTTTTTACTATAATATCCTTATGTAAATGTTTGAAAACATACAAATTTTATTTAATGAATTAAGAGGAGTAAAATAGGAAAAAAAAAAATTGTAATTTTTATTTTTCAATGATTTGCTTAACTTGTGTAAAAAAGCAAACAAATATATAAAGGTTGAACATATGAATGACCTATAGCTTAGGAGATCAAAGAGTACTATTTATCGATAAAATTTTTATAATTATAAATAATAGTAATCAAATAAATTTTCCATCGACAAAATTATTATTATATGCAAATGATTTTTTTATAATACATTATGTAATATTAATGTGTTAAAAAAATTAATATGAAATATAAAATCTACACAATATCAAGTAATATTCTGAAAAAATTGTTTTTTTATGTTTATGTTTTTATCTTTACGATTTTTAATCCATTTTAGATAAATGATTTTTTAAAATATGTCGATAGGATGATATATAAGTCTCAATCCTTTGATCTTGTCCCATATTCGAACTTCAGGTATCACTGGGACCAAGAGTTAGGGGTGATAACGGTGCTGTTTGAGCGGTTTTTTCACAAATTTCAAACAAGAAGTTATGTGTAATTCGGTTTGGATTATAGTTTTTAATCGCAATTTTTTTTTTTTGGTATAAAAGTCTATTTACGGTTTTAGGCCTTTTCGATCAGTGGAAAATATGGTGAAATTATATTTTATTTATTGTTTATTTAGGTTAGATCAGATATTTATTTTGAATTTGTCCAAAGGATTATAAAAGGCGAGGATCACTATTTTTGTCTGCCATTTTCTCAAGATGTGCAGCATTGGAAGCAACAAATCTAATGGAATTATTAATCTTTATTGTTGTTTGGGGTATTCAAAATTGAGGGAGAAACAAGAAGAAAACAATGGAAATAACTTTGTAGAGGCAAGTGTTGAACACTTTCTCCTTCAGAAGAATTTGCCCTCACAATGTGCTAGAGTTTGTGGCAATCTTCTCCCAAGATACAACTACAACACTTGAATAATGAGCACTCAAATATTCAAGTTCTTTCACAAAGAAATGGATGAACTCTCTCTTGTTGAAGAAAGGAAGAAGACAATATGCATATGATTGTATGTGTTTGAATGTGTTTTTGATTTTTAAATAATCATGCATTTAATGTTTTTCAAATGAAAAGACATGATCTCTCATTCATAGGAGATGTCCCTTGGCCATTGTAACTGATTACAATCATCAAACAATGCCAAGGAAATGAAAAAACATCAGAAAAAACGAAGGGACACGAAAAACCTGCAGGCACCCGCTCGCGCCTGCACGCGCGCGCGCGCGCTGCCGAGAGCTCTCGGCAGCGCCTGCCGAGACGTCTCGGCAGCTCCTGCCGAGTAGTCTCGGCAGCTCCTGCCGAGCGCTGTCGGCAGGCGCGCGCGCCTGCGCGCCGGATCTGGCGCAGGCGCGCGCCTGCCACTGTCTCGGCAGGCGCGCGCATGCTACTGTTCACCAACCGATTTTTTTTTTCTTTTTTTCTTTTTCAAAATCGATTCGTTTTCCGTCCCTTACATGTTCTGACTACTCGTTTGAAATTCTTTCAACATATATGATGAACTTTTTCGAGTTTTATTCAGAACAATCGAACTTAATATTCGTTCATTAAACTTCGTTTTTCTTTTCGAATTTTTCCAAATTAAACACATTGATTTACTTGCTTAATTTTCATTCATTAAGCAAAATTCCAACATTTATTTCTTCAATACTCTTTTTACTAGATGTAAGTTTCATTTTGTTGAATTATTATCATTATCTTTTTTTATTATGTGATACTTCATGGATGAGTCCATCCAAATCAGGCCTAAACTCCCGGTCCATCCCTAACCCAAATGGAGGGCCCATGAAATGCCCATGTATTCTCCTATAAATATCAAGTTTGAGCGTACGGTTCATTCATTCACTATATTATTTTTCAGCAGCATCCTTAGCTGCTCTCCACTTATATCCTCAGTTTCTAACTTGAGCATCGGAGGGGCTATGCCAAGACACTCTCATGGCCCCCTTCTAACGGTTTTATTCGTGATTTCATCTCGAGACAATTTTGAAACATGCGTCTGGACTAGTGACACTTGCTGGATTCAGACCTAAATTTTTCGTGAGAATCATTATGTATGCTAATGTTTTATTTGAACTAGACTTTTGAATTAAAATAAATCACGCAGAGAATTTTAAAGTGTGTATTTTTTTATAGATTATATTTGATTGAATATAATAAAATATTATATTTAAAATTGAATTATATTCTAACTCGAAAGTTCTAGCCAATTCCACTATAAGAAATATGGAATCTTCCATTTCGAAAATTGCATAAACTTGTATAAAAAATTTACTAACTATGTTTCTATATCTAATATAATTAGGTTTTGTTTACTGATTATTTTAGGTTAAATATAAAATTATTAATATAATATATGATAAATGATTTTAAAAAATAACTATTCTAATTATGCGGTGCACCATATTATACGGTGTGGTGTGAAATTTATTTTTAAACCGTGGTTTTGGTAAAACAATTTAAACATGAATGTGTGATACGGTTCAGCTCGATCAATTTGGACGGTTTTTGATAAATTTTGTGGGCTGAATGGTTCTTTATTTTTTTTTGTGGGCTGAATAGTTTTTTTGTGGGCTGAATAGTTCTTTAATTTTTTGTGGGCTGAATAGTTCTTTAAAATTTTTTTTTGGGGAATATATAGTTATTTAATTTTTTTAAAAAAATAAATTCATCTAATTAGTCCAATATGAATTTTTTTAGTACAGAAATTAAAGTTGTCTGTGAGGAAATTTGGTGTATACTTTCACAAAAATTCTAATTTTAAATTATGATATTTTCATTTTTTTCAAATGTTTTAGGACACATTTATGTGACCTGCTCAATTTTCAAATATAATGCGTTTTGTGGCAAAAAAATTTTCTTAGAAAAAAAATTTCAAAAAAATAGAATGTTTGGGTATACATTTTTGTATGTATGGGGAAAAAATCAAAAGTTAGAAAATTCGGCTTTTAGTTTTCTGATTCATTTAAGTTCTTATTTAAATTTTAATTATAAGTTTTAAATCATTACAATTTTTTTAAAACAACTCTAATCATATAATTTAAAATATATTTGTTAAAATATTTTAGTTTTGACGATTTAACAAGGGTATGGATCCAATTGATAATTACATAACCTAAGTGAACTGAATTCAAAAATTAAACCGAATATTCATGAGAAAAAATCTTATAAGTCAATATGAGTCCAACTTAATACTAAGCCAAACTAATAATGTAAAAAAGGGTACTAATAGGCAAATTAATCAAAGAACAACTTATGGAGCCCAACTACTAGCATTCTATTTTCAATCGATTAGACAACCCGAATCCAAACATTTTTTGAAGATTAACAATATACTTAGTGATTAAGAATCAGAGCCCAGCTAAAATACCGAATAAAGTTTTTCGTACTAACGATCATTGATGCCCAACAGAATGTCAGAATTCATGTTCACTACCAGAATTTGTCAGAAATGACGATGACACGGCAATAATGACATTTGTATTTAGAAACAAATATATAATTTAACAATATAACCGTTGCAGATGAAGTTTATAAATAGATCGGTTAGACAAGCTTTTAAATCTCTCTGAATTCTTTGAACTCCTGAATTTCTCCAAAATATTTTTGTGAGCCAAATTGATCAAAACAAGCATACATTGATAAGTTATAATGTGATCAACTTAGGATCAATTTTTGTTTAGAATTTCTTTGTAAAATCCTTGTAATTGAGAATAAGAAATCTAACTGGTCATTTGGTTTAGATTGAATTTTTCTAAGAGTTTCATTTAGGCAGTGATAAGTCATACTGAAATGAGTAATTTCAAATCTTTTGTATTTATTAAAGTCTTTTAGTGTACTCTTCCATATGGAAGAGGAGGAGACGTAGGAGTATTGAAGTCTCCGAAATGAGTGATTTCAAATTTTTTGTAATTGTCAAAGTCTTTGAGTGTAATCTTTTTGCAAAGAAGAAAAGGAGAGTAGGATTATTGAAACCTCTAAACATCCAAAAATAAACATGTGCCAATTTACATTTAAGTCTATCTGCATTTACTTTCCATTTGGTAGCCCAACTAATTTTTTATATAAGCCATTTTTGTTCATACCGATTCAATCAGTCTATTTCGTATAGTTTTCACTGTTTTCTTACTGAGAACCCGACTGACAAGAATTTCATTTTAGTGTTGCTAACTACACCAAAATATTTGTAAATTTTGTTAGGATTATTTATTCACCCACTTCTAAATTAATCTACGATCCTGAAAAATGGTATCAGAGCACATTAATTATTGTTTTTAAATATTATTCAATTAAATCGCCTCATTTAGCATAATCTCAATGTTCTACATGGAAAATTTTGACGATTGGAAAATTAGAATGACAGCTCACTTAGCTGCACAAGATAATGACATTTGGTTTATCATTAACGATGGATCGATGAAGATTTTGAAAGCAAATATTGTCATTGCAGTTAGTGATGGTGCTCAACAAATAATCGGAAAGCCCATAATGAAATAGACCTGCGAAGACAAGAAAAAAAAATGTAAACAATGCGGCTAAGGACATTCTGTACAAAACACTGGACAAAAATACTTTCAATAAGATCAATATGTATCCTACTACCAAGGATATATGGGAAAAATTGATACAATTATGCAAAGAACGTAATAAAATGAAAGAAAAAAAATTTGTATGTTGCTATACAAAAATTCGATAGCATCAAGATGAGGCAGGGGAGTCTATGTCAGACTTCGATGAGAGAGCCAACAATATCATAATTGAGCTGGCTGCTCTTGTCAAAGAATATGAAAATAGAGAAGTAGCCTTGAAAGTGAAAAGGGCGCACACGCAAGAGATGATGTCAAAACAATGGATATCCTAGGATCAAAATACCTTAACAAACTTGAACTTCACGATCTATTTGCAGACCTTGAGCCATATGAATTCGAACAAAAAACAAGGACTGATGTGATTAAATTTTGCAAATGCTTCAGGAATAACTCGGGCAATTTCCAAAACCAAAGCAAACACAATCATCACAAGAAAAAGTTTACTGAGGAGGACAATGCGTGCTTCAATTGTGAAAAAGTTGGGCATTTCATAGCCAACTATGGCATTTCATAGCCAACTGTCCTTAGTGGAAGAAGGATGAGAAAAAACAACTAACAACGAAGGTTGATATCATGATAAAAAGAATAAGTCCTAGGATGACATGAGGTTATTTAAGAAGAAAAGATATTAGAAGGTATTGGTGGTTGAGGACAACAAAGCTAGTTGGGATGATTATGAGACTGACTCATCTGAGTCAGAATGTTCCACCAGTGAAAGTGATGAAGATGTGGTATAGTCCCTTATGTTCGATGCTGAGTAGGAATCTACTTATGATATGATATTTGACTCTTAGCTCCACCAATTTTACATGAGATTATCTCATCACTATACTCAATGACATGCTAATAAAGTACAAGATACTTTCTCAATCATTTGAAGAAGTGAAAGCAAGCCTAACTGATAATGATACCGAGCCAAATTGGAAACAGTCAGGTGAAGTGTTATGTATTACGACATAAGTTACAAAGTTTAAAACTGAGAATGAAAGATTACTGAATGAACTTCAGAAGCTTATTTCTGAGAATAAGAAATTAATTGAACTGATTAGCATTTGGAACAAGTCTTCAGTGAGCCTTGGGAAAATTTAAGAGCTAGCCATATCCTATTTCACTTCGTGAAATGGTTGGTTGGAACTCAGGAGATAAAAATAGTCTTGGCTTCAACGGGAATGATAGCAACTCCACTAACAGCATCACTCAATCAAAGATGAACATGTGCAAAAGAAAATATATTCACTTTGTGAAGTCCAGTACGATATATGAATATTAGAAGCCTACTGATCAATTTGAGAAACATGTCACACTGATGAATAAAGACAAAAATTTTGATATTGGGTAAACACCAAAGAGTTCATCTGTCAAGCTCAACTGGTCTTATCAGATATTCAGTTAGTCAAGACATAACTCAATGAAGGCTAAGCCATATCAATACTATAAATGCAAGATTGTTAAGAAGAGATACATTAAGACCAATGATGACAAAAATGCTAAACAATATTTTATTTCCAACACTCACAGAACACCACATGCACACACACCAAGATTGCACACACATAATTTTGCACAACCCTTGTTGAACAAACAGAGTGGTTGACCATTTAGGCTGATCCAAGTGTGAGTTCCTACAGAATTAATCCCATTTGACCCAAATAGGATTGGTACCAGTTGATTTATTTTGTGAATACATAACAACAAAGGACAAGAGCTGAAAAATTCAGTTTTGTACTTGGACAATGGATGTTTGAAGCACATGACTGGTCAAACCGAGGTGTTGAAAAAAAAAGAGAAGAAAAGAAGGTTATTAAATCCTCCTCTGGTCAGGCTTATAAGAAAGAACAGTCGGAGCCAACCGACTGTCTAAGAAACCAATTGACAAGCACTCTATATCTCAAAAAGATTATCATAATAGATAGTGCTTAGGGAACAAAATGTTTATATTTGGAAATTCAATCAAGTTGTAAATTCTCTTCTTATTTATGAATTTATTATTTTAATTCAAGGGCATATTTTGTCAAACGCCAAAAAGAGGAAAATTGAACATTTTAGTTTTGGTGATTTAATAAGGTTGTTGTTCCAGTAGATAATTACATAGCCTAACTAAACTGAATATTCCGGAGCAATAGTTTTCTAAATCAATCAGAGTCCAACCGACTACCGATCAAAACTGATAGTGCAAAAAAGGGTGCAGATAGGAACACTAATCATATGACAAATGATGGAGCCCGACTGATAGCAATCTATTTTCAGTCGATCAGTCAGGCCAAATGCAAATATTCTTTGAAGATTATCAGTATACTCAGTTATTAAGAATCAGAGCCCAATTGAAATATCAGATAAAGTTTTCTGTACTAATAGTCACTGATTCCCAACTTAATGTCATAATTCATGCGCACTACCAGAATCAGTCGGAAAATGACGATGACATGGCAACAACAACATCTGTATTTTGTAATGTATGTGATTTAAAAATATGACCCTTGCAGATGAAGCCTATACGTAGATCAGTTAGACAAATTTTTAAATCTCTCCGTTCTTTGAATTCCTGAATTTCTTGAAAGGTTTTCTGTGAGCCAAACTAATCAAAGCAAGCATACAATGATAAGTTATAATATGATCAACTGAGTATTAATTTGTGCTTAGAATTTCTTTGTAAAATTATAATTGATAGTAAGAAGTATTACTTCTCATTTGATTAATATTGAAGTTAATTAAGAGTTTCAGTTAGACAGTGATATGTAATACTTTTAGTACAAACTTACCGTAAGAAAGAAGGGGTGACATAGAAGTATTGAAGAAGGGGCGACGTGTATTGAAGTTTTTAGAATATTCAAAAACAAAACATTTGCCGATTTACATTTCAGTCTTTCTGAATTTACTTTCAATTTGATAATCCAACTGATTTTCGATATAGTTTCAGTCAGTCTATTTTCGCACAGTTTTCACTGTTGACTTACTGAGAACCTGACTGACAAGAATTTCATTTCAATATTGCTAATCCAAGCGAAATATTAGTAAATTTTGTTGAAATTATTTATTCACTTCCTTCTAATTTAATTTCCTATCATAACAATATTTATGTAAAGTTAATTGATCCTCCAAACAACCTAAAAATGATCAACCAAAACATATTTTTAATTTAAATCTAAATTTAAATTTAACATCTCATAGTCAACTTGTAATAATTAAAAAAAATAAATAGGCTGTCCTAGCAAATAAGAAACGAGGAACATAAAATATTGTGTCTAAATCCACCGGTTAACCATCAACCGTTGCTGACTTTTTTACATGAATAACATAAAAAATTTATATTCCCCACATTTTATTTATATTCATAGTCAACTTGTAATAATTAAAAAAAATAAATAGGCTGTCCTAGCAAATAAGAAACGAGGAACATAAAATATTGTGTCTAAATCCACCGGTTAACCATCAACCGTTGCTGACTTTTTTACATGAATAACATAAAAAATTTATATTCCCCACATTTTATTTATATTTATATATATATATATATATATATATATATATATATATATATATATATATACAGAGATGACAAATGAATTAAGGTGCATTAATTATTTTCCCTAACTGTTACTATTTATAATTCCGTTTTAATTGGCGTTAAAATAATTTTAAATTTAAACTTATTTGTTATTAGAATAAATGTATTTTCGTTAGATAATTAATTTGATAAATAAAATGTGGAAAACATCAACTAGTAAATAAGAAGGTTAATCGTATTTGCGAAACATAGAAATCAATGAAAATTATGAATCGAATTTTTTTTTATCAAGGTAACATAACTAACTGACCAATATCGGGTTCTTTCGCATGATTCGATATCGGATTGTTTTCGTATCAAATTTAATATGAGTATATATAATATTTAAATACACCATTTGTTCATCTTCAATCACAAAATCTATTTTAGTGCAAATTTCGTTGGAATTTTGATGCTTAATGAATGAAAATTAAGCAAGTAAATCAATGTGTTTGATTTGGAAAAATTCGAAAAGAAAAACGAAGCTTAATGAACGAATATTAAGTTCGATTGTTCTGAATAAAACTCGAAAAAGTTCATCATATGTTGAAAGAACATAAATCGAGTAGTCGGAACGTGTAAGGGACGGAAAGAAAAAAAAACCTCGGTGAACAGTGCCATGAGCGCGGCCGCGCGGGCACGCAGCCCCGCGCGCGCGCCTGCTGAGGCAGTGGCAGGCGCGCGGGCATGCGCGCAGCCGCGCGCGCGCGCCTGCCGAGACAGCGACAGCGCCTGCCGAGCGCTCTCGGCAGCGCTCGCACGGACGCGTCCCTTCGAAATTTTCAGACGTTTTTTTTATTTCTTTGGCATTGTTTGATGTGTGTGATCAGTTACAATGGCCAAGAGACATCCCTATGAATTAAAGATCATGTCTTTTCATTTGAAAATCATTAAATGAATGATTATTCAAAATCAAAAACTTTTTTATCATAACATCATAAGTATATTCTCCTTCTTCCTTCTTCTTCAAGAGAGAGTTCATCCATTTCTTTGTGAAAGAACTTGAATATTTGAGGGCTCATTATTCAAGTGTTGTAGTTGTATCTTGGGAGAAGATTGCCACAAAACTCTAGCACATTGTGAGGGCAAATTCTTCTTAAGGAGAAAGTGTTCAACACTTGCCTCTACAAAGTCATTTTCATTGTTTTCTTCTTGTTTTCCCTCATTTTTGAATACCCCAAACAACAAGCTTAAGAAAAATTTCGGATTTTTGATCATTTGCAAGAAGAACTTCAATGGCATCTTCATCTACAACACCACATCCAACCATTGCACAAGGAGAGAAACCAGAGAAATTTTCTGGTGCGGACTTCAAAAGATGGCAACAAAAGATGCTTTTCTATCTCACAACCTTGAGTTTGTCAAGGTTCTTGAAGGAGGATCTTCCCACCGTTGCTGAAAACGAGACAAATATCAACATGAGGGCTGCTTTGGATGCATGGAACCAAAGTGATTTCTTGTGCAATGGACTTGACAATGCATTGTACAATGTGTATTGTCAAGTCAAGACCGCCAAGGAACTATGGGATATGCTTGATAAGAAATACAGAGCGGAGGATGCGGGCTTGAAGAAGTTCATTGTTGGGAGATTTTTGGACTTCAAAATGGTGGATTCAAAATCTGTCATGAGTCAAGTGCAAGAATTACAACTTATCTTGCACGAGATTCATGCGGAAGGAATGAGTCTAAGCGAATCTTTCCAAGTTGCTGCAATGATCGAGAAACTCCCTCCGTTGTGGAAGGATTTCAAGAATTACTTGAAGCACAAAAGGAAGGAGATGAGATTGGAGGATCTCATTGTGAGATTGAGGATAGAAGAGGACAATAAGAGCACCGAAGCCAAGGCAAGTAAGATGGCACCAAGGGTGAACATTGTTGAATCAAGTGTCCAAGGGAAGAAAAGGAAGTTTGAGAAGCAACCACAACAAGGCCAACAACCACCAAACAAGAAGAAGTTTAAAGGCACTTGTTATAACTGAGGAAAACCGAATCACATGGCGAAGGATTGTAGGAAGCCAAAGAAGGGAAATCCTCAAGCCAATGTAGTTCAAGAAAGGTCGGTACCATTTGATTTTTCTGAACTTAATCTATCTGCAGTTATTTTGGAAGCCAATTTGGTGGAAAACTCCAATGAATGGTGGGTTGATACGGGAGCAACTCGACATGTATGCTCCAACAAAGGGATGTTCTCCACATACACTCCATCGACCGGGAGAAAACTTTACATGGGGAACTCCGCTACATCTGAGGTGGTGGGCACCGGCAATGTCGTACTGAAGATGACATCGGGTTTGCAAGTAACCCTTGTTGATGTACTTCATGTACCAGACATAAGAAAGAACCTCGTGTCGAGGTCTTTGTTGGTCAAACATGGGTTTAGACTAGTATTTGAGTCTAACAAGGTTGTATTGACAAAGAATGGTCATTTTATTGGAAAAGGATATCTCGATGAGAAACTTTTCAAGTTGAATGTAATGTCTATAAGCCAAAGTGTTGTTGAAAGTAATAAAGACAAGAGTTCTATTTACTTGCTTGAGTGTTCTTATTTATGGCATGCTCGTTTAGGACACGTAAATTTTAATACCTTGCAACGTTTAATGAAACTTAAATTATTGCCTAAACACAACGTCGATCCAACACACAAATGCGAGATATGTGTTGAAGCAAAAATGACCAAAGCGCCTTACCACTAGATTGAAAGATGTACAACTCCTCTAGAATTAATACACACCGATCTTGGTGATTTAAAGTATGTACAAACTAGAGGAGGGAAAAGATACTACGTGACATTAATTGATGATAATACAAGGTACTGTTACGTATATCTTTTGAGGTCGAAAGATGAAGCTCTTGAAGCATTCAAATGTTATAAGATCGAAGTTGAGAATCAACTAGGCAAACAAATAAAGAGAGTTCGAAACGATAGATGGGGTGAATACGGATCACCGTTTGATGAATTCTGCACATCTGTGGGTATAATTCATGAAACGACTGCTCCTTATTCACCACAATTGAATGGCATTGCCGAAAGAAAGAATCGAACTCTGAAAGATATGATGAATTTTATGTTAATAAGTTCAGGACTACCCCAAAACTTGTGGGGGGAAGCAATACTATCGGCTAATCACATCCTGAACAAGATACCCCACAAGAAAAATGACAAATCACCTTATGAATTGTGGAAAGGTCACAAACCTTCCTACAAGTATCTCAAAGTGTGGGGGTGTCTAGCTAAGGTAGAAATACCAAAGCCTAAACAAGAGCGAATTGGACCAAAGACGGTCGACTGCATATTCATCGGATATGCACATAACAGTAGTGCCTATAGGTTTATAGTGCACAAATCTGAAAATGCAGAAATGAATACGGGCATGACAATTGAGTCAAGAAATACAGTATTTTTTGAAAATATATTTCCTTGTAAAGAAAGGAAAGAAAATGGTTCTAGCAAGAGGAAACTTGAGACGGAAAATGAAGGTCAAGTACCTACACGTGATCCAACTCTAAATGAAAATGCTATACCATTTGAAGACTCTTCAAAAGAGCAAGAGCCAAGAAGAAGCAAAAGGGCTAGAATCTCAAAGTCCTTTGGTCCAGACTTCCATACTTTTATGTTGGAGAATGAACCAAAGAACATACAAGATGCTCTTGCTAGCCCTGACGCTCCTTATTGGAAAGAAGCCATCAACTCTGAAATGGATTCCATTTTGTAAAACCATACTTGGGAATTAGTGGATCTTCCACCAGGTACCAAGCCATTGGGATGCAAATGGATATTGAAAAAGAAAATGAGAGTTGATGGAAGTATTGAAAAATACAAAGCCAGTCTTGTGGCGAAAGGCTATAGACAAAGAGAAGGTCATGATTTCTTCGACACGTATTCACCAGTTTCAAGAATAACATCCATTCGTGTGCTCATTGCTATTGCAGCTTTGCATAACCTTGAGATACATCAAATGGATGTCAAAACAGCATTCTTAAATGGTGAACTTGAAGAAGAAATATATATGGAGCAACCTGAAGGCTTCATTGTTAAAGGACAAGAAAGAAAAGTTTGTCGTTTAATTAAGTCACTATACGGACTTAAACAAGCGCTCAAGCAGTGGCACGAATAATTTGACAAGGTGGTATTGTCAAATGGATTTAAGATTAATGAGTGTGACAAATGTGTTTATATTAAAGGCACTCGAGAATCTTATGTGATGGTATGTCTATATGTGGATGATATGCTAATAATGAGGAATAACCAAGAGTTGATTAAGGGTACAAAGAAAATGTTGACAAAACATTTTGATATGAAAGATATGGGTATTGCTGATGTAATTCTAGGGATTAAAATCTTTAGAACTCTAGAAGCAATAGTCTTTTCTCAATCTCATTATGTAGAAACAGTGTTAAAGAAGTTTAACGCTTATGACTCTACCCCAGTAAAAACGCCTTTAGATGTGAATGTCCATTTGACGAAGAATCGTGGAGAACCAGTTTCTCAACTGGTTTACTCCAAAATTATTGGAAGCCTTATGTACATCACTAATTGTACTAGACCTGATATCACTTGTGCGGTTAACAAGTTAAGTCGGTTTACAAGTAATCATAGTGATGCACATTGGAAGACGTTGACAAGGGTGCTTAGATATTTAACGCACACCTCAGAATATGGACTACATTTCACAAAGTATCCAGCAGTACTTGAAGGATACTGTGATGCAAATTGGATTTCTGATACCAATGACTCCAAATCCACCAGTGGCTATGTATTTAGCATTGGTGCAGGAGCAGTCTCTTGGAGGTCATCGAAACAAACTTGCATTGCGAGGTCTACTATGGAATCGGAGTTCACAGCGCTAGATAAAGCTGCAGAAGAAGCTGAGTGGCTTCGCAACTTTCTACAGGACATTCCATGTTGGACAAGTCCAGTGCCAGCAATCATGATACATTGCGACAGTCAGTCGGCAATTGCAAGGGCACAAAACAGTATGTACAATGACAAGTCTCGACACATACGTCGAAGACACAATACTGTGCGACAGTTGATCTCTAATGGAGTTATATATGTTGATTATATTAAATCAAAGGATAA